>NW_015505199.1:3154267-3176211 GCF_001515645.1 Sinocyclocheilus grahami | reverse complement strand
CTTCCCCCCCGGGCCCCACCCCGCTGGAGGGGTGGTCCAGGGACGGAGCCCTCAGCCACCCCGAGGGCGCTGCCCAGAGGGTCCGGTTCAGCTGGCGGCAGCCCAGCCGCAGCTCCCGTTCCGCCTCTCTCTCCACACCAATTCCTTGACCCACTTCCTGCCGCTAGGGTGGCGGGGAGGCCTGGGCCGGTCTGCTGGCGTTGCGGGGACCCAGGTCATTTTATTGATCGGTGTCCAAGGATGGAGGTGGGGACGCTGGTCCGGGTCCCGGACGCCCCGCAGGCTGCCCCCGATCAAGCTGGCCTGTACCAGATACCTGTGAGTATTAGGGGGGGTACATATCAGGCTTTGGTGGATTCTGGATGCAACCAAACCGCAATGCATCAAAGCCTGATTCAACCGGAGGCATTGGATAAGAGCCGCATGGTTAAGGTTCGGTGTGTGCACGGGAACGTGGTGAACTACCCCTTAATGTCGGTGGCTATTCAATTTCGAGGACAAAAGCATAGAGTAGAGTTGGCGGTTAGCCTGCACCTCAGGCATCCGCTAATTTTGTGGAAAAATTGGCCAGGGTTTAAAGCATTATTGGGGCATCTCTGTGCGGGTGTCTCTTGGGAAGAAAGAGCGCGGCAGACGGGGGCGGTCGCGCAGGTGGGAGAAGCTGAGCTGGGACCAATGGGGACTGAGTCAGGGGAACGGAGCCCGGTGGAGAGGGGTACCCTAGCGAGGGGCGACGATTTTCCCCTGGAGCAGTCCCAGGATGAGTCGCTCAAAAATGCGTTCGAGCAGGTCCGCTCCATCGACGGACAGCTTCTCCAACCCGCTCGACCACTCTCCTATCCGTATTTTGCTATTTTAAAAGACCGGTTGTATCGAGTGACCCAAGACACTCAGTCAAAGCAGGATACAACCCAATTGTTAGTACCAAAAAGCCGCCGGGAAATGCTTTTCCAGGCGGCTCACTGTAATCCGATGGCCGGACATTTGGGGCAAGCCGCGACACTGAATCGGCTAATGACCCGATTTTTCTGGCCGGGCATTCACGAGAACGTGCGCAGGTGGTGCGTGTCTTGTCGGGAATGTCAGCTGGTGAATCCACCGGCCTCTCCCTCTTGTGCAGGTCCCCTTCGAGCGAATTGGTATGGACCTCATCGGGCCATTAGAGCGATCGGCACGGGGGCATCGCTTTGCATTAGTCCTAGTGGATTATGCAACGCGATACCCCGAGGCAGTGGCCCTCAGCAGCATTTCCGCGAAAAGTGTGGCGGAGGCCCTGTTTCATCTTATCTCCCAGGTGGGAATCCCGAAAGAGATTCTCACCGATCAAGGCACGGCGTTTATGTCACGGACTCTCCGCGAAATTTACGGACTCTTGGGCATTAAATCGATTCGCACCAGCGTCTATCACCCACAAACGGACGGTTTGGTCGAACGATTTAATCGCACATTAAAAACCATGATTCCGAAGTTCGTTCACGAAGACGCCAAAAATTGGGACAAATGGCTGGAACCCCTCTTGTTTGCCGTGCGCGAGGTCCCCCAAGCCTCCACAGGGTTTTCCCCCTTCGAGCTTCTCTATGGACGTCAGCCCCGCGGGGTGTTGGACGTCCTACGAGAAACTTGGGAGGACGGACCTGCGGCCAGCAAAAATGAAATTCAGTATGTGCTGGACCTGAGAACAAAACTCCACACTTTGGGGCGGCTCTCCATGGAGAATTTGTTGCAGGCGGAGGGCAGACAAAGCCGGTTATACAACAGGGGAGCCAGATTGCACAAATTTACACCGGGAGAAAAAGTACTTGTATTACTCCCCACTTCTAGTTCGAAATTACTCGCCAAGTGGCAAGGGCCCTTTGAGGTCACACGGCGAGTTGGGGATCTCAATTATGAGGTAGTGCGCTCAGACAGGGGCGGAGCACATCAGGTGTACCATCTCAACCTCCTTAAAAAATGGAGCGAGGCGGAATCAGTGATGCTGGCGGTGAGCGGAGAGGAAGATCTCGGGCCAGAAGTGAACACCAAAAGTCAATCTCTTGCTCTGGCCCCGGGAGGAGATCACCTCTCGCCCTCGCAACTCACTGATGTAGCCAGAGTGCACGCCGAGTTTGCGGATGTGTTCTCGCCCCTGCCTGGCTGCACGGACCTCATTCAGCACCACATTGAGACCGAGCCCGGCATGGTGGTGCGCAGCCAGCCGTATCGGCTGCCTGAACACAAAAAAAAGTAGTTCAGACTGAATTAGAGGCGATGCTAGAGATGGGGGTAATCGAGGTATCCAACAGTGATTGGGCGAGCCCGATAGTTTTAGTACCACAGCACATATGATACAAATAAAGCATTGGGAAATTTTGGATTTGAAATCCAATGTAAAACTTTGAAATAAAGATTATTATTATTGTTGTTGTTGTTATTATTTATTATTATATCACACACACACAATTCCATTCAAAAGTTTGTGATCAGTATGATTTTTTTATGTTTTTTAAAGAAGTGTCTTATGCTTATCAAGGCTGCATTTATTTGATCAGAAATACAGAAAAAAAATAGTAATATTGTGAAATGTTATTACAATTTAAAATAATGTTTTTTCTATTTTAATATGCTTGAAAATATAATTTATTTCTGTGATGCAAAGCTGAATTTTCAGCATCATTACTATTCAGTGTCACATGATCTTCCAGAAATCATTCTAATATGCTGATTTGTTAGCAATTTTGGAAAAAGTGCTGCTTAATACTTTGTTGGAACCTGTGATACTTTTTTCAGAATTCTTTGATGAATAAAAAGTTAAAAAGAACAGCATTTATTCAAAATAGAAATATTTTCTAACCATATAAATCTTTACTATCACTTTTTAAAATCATTTTAACACATTATTGCTAAATAAAAGTATTCATTTATTTTAAAAAATAAAAATAATTTAAAAAGAAGGGAAGAAAAATGTACTGACCCCAAATTTTTGAACAGTAGTGTATATTGTTACATACTATTTCTATTGTAAATGCTGTTCTTTTGTGACGAGTTGACATGAAAACAGATCTTGTTCCTGTTATCCAGCCTTTCACTTAAATTGTTATGCTGGTTAATAAAAAAAAGTGTATTAAATTTTAGAAAAATGCAAGCATTTTCACTAGTGGTCTCAGACTTTTGGACCCCACTGTATTTCTAAAAATGCAACAATGGACTTACTTTTCGCCATCTGGCAGCTTGTGCTCATGCCTTTTTGGACAGGTGTAGTGTTTCCTAATGAAATATAACACCATTGCTGCAAACTGTTTCAAACAACTGACAGGATTATCTTTGGAAGGAAAATCAATTCAGGATTTAAATCGTCTTAGGATTTAAATGCAACTTTCTGATATTTTGGCACCATCAGTGAGCAATAAGGAGGATCACTGCAGATTTGATCATGGGGGTTTAGGGATAGAAGAAGGTTCTGGTTGAATATGAAGACAATATTAAGTTTTGAGGGCAGTCAATAAATACATACAATTTGCGGAGTGGGAGAGGAGCTATCTGATCTGAGGGAATAATGTCAAAAGCAACAGGGGTGTGATTAGCCCAAACCCAGGCTTAAAGCCAGCTACACTGTGTACACTCAAAAACATAGCTGTACACCTGATCACACATTCAATCGCAAGTAAACATTGATATTCATCAGTTAAACATTCATGTTAAATGTGACTTTCTGATACAAAAGCCGAGGAGATGCTCTTAAAGGGACAGTTCACCCAGAAAAATCAAAGATATAAATAACATTTTAGCGAAATCAAAGCAAATTTTTCACTGAATGAGTAAATGATCATTTTAATTTTGGGGTGAATTGTTCCTTTAAAAAAGTGGTAAGGAAGTCATAACCTGGCTTGTGCATCTGTGGTCTCCAACAATGAAAACCTCACAAAAGTAATGTATCTCTCTCATTGCTTTGAATTTGATTAAATCTTTCAGAAGATCAAAGTATTAATATGTCTTTACCTCCTTAATCTCTTCAGTTTTGATAGATTTAAACTGAGTGGAGTGGGAAATCACACAACAGAACACCAGCCTGGCTTCTTCATAAAGGCATTAACGCTGTAATCGTCTGTCTTTGTCTTTGCACGTCCATGCTATAATCCCTTCCAAAGCAAAAGAGAAAGCAGCTTATGAAAAGTTTACCACTGATTCCTGGGCAAAGCATTGTAGTCTGGCTATTGCTTCAGTATCAGTAAGACTGCCTGTCAGCTGTTACATCGGTATGGTCAGTGAAAATGGAAACACTTTGCATCGCAGTGTCCAAGGTACACATATTACATGTTCATCAACTTAATTACAGCAATAACAATAAAAAATTGTCATTTCAAGCTGTTTTATACAACAATTACAGGTGCATACTAAGTATATATGCATTAGTATTCCTAAGTACTTGCTAATGGGCACTAAGGCTGATGATACATGGGGCAACTTTTTTGAGCAATGTTGCTTGGGCGCTTTCCCATTGAGAATGGGTAACAAATGTCTATCTGGATACTTTTTCACTCATTTATTTTAGCTTGTTCAATAAGCAAATCTGTATCTGAACATAACATTTTACCAGTCCAGTCTCGAGAACAAAGCTAGTGCATGTAATATGGTGGGTGGATGGATGGACAATTAGATAAATGGAAGGACAATTAGATGGATGGACTAGAAATATGGACAATTCGATGTATGGATGGATAGATGGACAATTAGATAGATGGAAGGAGAGTTAGATGTATGGACGATAGATAGACTGATGTAGCACGGAGTACATGCTTTGTTCAGTTAAGCGTATTTTTGGGATAAGCATCACTCATAATATCATTGACACCACCAATCAGAAAATATAGGAGCGGCTCTCTAGAGATGGGTAATCACTGGAAACTCACAAACAAGTATTATGTTAAGTATAGTACTTTTAATAAAATTTTTCCCCAAAAGTATGTAGTAGGCCTTTTTGAAGAAAATAATACAGAGAATTAACAAACACAATGTAAATGAACAAATAAACACCAAATTTCAATATGAAATTGAAATGAAAATTAAACTAGCTTTGAGTACTCAATTAAATCTTTGGTGGTATACACTTAGTTACCCACACAACTAATTAAACTCTTATTTTCAGGTATGCAACCCACATTCACTGTACAAAAAATAAATATTCCTTAAAGAATCCTCTTTTGGAAGTAGATCACAGTTCAGTTCAAATCTGTCCAAAAACGTTCTGATATCAGATAAAGTTCAGATTCTCAATGCTCAACTCCAACGATGCAGCAGTAATTCACTGTCCCCAGTGTATCCAGAAATCCTTTCCTCTTTAATAGAAAAGCGAAAGTTTCAGTTCTTGTAAACCTCCCTAACTTTTATCCTCTTCTTCCTTCAGATTCAAGCTGGGTGGCTCACCATCAAAGGAACATCCAAAGCAATCCATGTAAAAAACCTGACCTATTAAAATAAGCCAGAGATTCAATAAAACAATCATTTTACATGGTTTTCAACCCAAAAAACAAATACTTTCAGATACGCATTTATCTTACATTATGATAAACTTTCTGTTTACCAGAATTTAACAATAACATTTGCATAAATTGACTAATGTTACTTTCTCTCCCATACAGGCTCACGTGTAACGGATATTGATACTTTTGTCATGCACTTATTTTTACAATTAACAACATTTAAACAACATAACTCACCATATCCATTATTTCCATATAAAACTCAAAAATAAAATCCTTCCAAACGAAAATAATTACTGGATGTCAGCCATTTAAATATCCCCTCTTTAATTACAACAAGAATTGAATCTTATTTAACATTTTTAAAGTATTTTTTTACTTAATTAGGAGCTCTAACTCACTCAAGTTCGTGATCTTCTCCATGGCATCCTGATTCTGCTGACTCATCAGAGAGAGAGAGCGCCTAAACAGCGTCTCGTTGGTCAACTACATAATATCCAACTTTTTCTTATTTTTTTCAATGTTTTAAATTTTCTCTATTTATTTACAATTTACTTAGTTTAAATGGACAATTATACAGTTATGAACTTTTAATAATATCACAAATTATTTATAACAATTATATACAAAAATTATTGTAAACCTGGAACAAAAGTAAGTCCGGGTTACGCTGACAGTTCGATGGATGGATGGACGGATGGACGGATAAATGGACAGTTTGATGGATAGATGGACAGTTTGATAAATAGACAGAGGGATAGATGGACAGTTTGATAAATAGACAGAGGGATAGATGGACATTTCAATACATTGATGGATGAATGGACGGAAGGATGGGAAATTTGATGGATGGATGGATGGACAAAGTTTGATAAACAGACAGGATAGTTGGACATTTTGTTGTATAGATGGATGGACTGATGGACAGACAGATGGACAGATTTATTAAGTGAGTGATTGAATGATTGACTGACTTGGGTGTGCAAATCCCATCCCAGTCATCCATTAAGCGGGTGAAGTTTGGCATATAAATTAATACAGGAATGACATTGCTAACATGTTTTAAATCAGTCATGTTAAAAGCTGTGCTGCATTATGGCTTATTTAAAGCCTAATGGTTTTAATTTAGGAAAGGGCATACAAAATAATCTCAAATTCATGATAATTATGACACATTGAACAAACCAGCCAGTGTGACCTTAAGTCTTGTTTGTCAAAAGAATGATAGAGTGGAAAGAACCGGTAAAAGACTTGACATTACAACAGATGATGCACAACGGACATGAATAATGTGAAATGGAAAAGGGTCTCTGAATAGGATGTAAGCTTTGTAAATGGACCATACAAAAGGTCACCCAATCACATTTTGTCATCCAGCAATATAAGGAGAGAGAAAATTAAGAAGTGAATGACTCACTGTCAAGCACATTAATTCTTATGAAATGCCACAATGAATAATATGTATTTGAATGCATACATAGACATCATTTTTTTAATTTTAAATTTTTTCAGACCCTGATTGTATGCGTGTGTGGGTTAGGTTTTGCCTGTATCATGGGGGCCAAATGTCCCAAGTGGTTTAACAAACATATCACTCCCTTGACAGTTACTAGCACCAGGCAACAAATTACTCTGCCCCCCAAAAAAATTATTATTTTTCGATACATCGTTTTTTAAAATGTGGTCGATTCAATATCGATTTTCGAAGGCCACAAATCGATTTTTTTCAATATTGATTTCCACAAACATTGAACATAAGATTTACGTTAATCTTATTACTAGTCTAATCCACTAGATGTCACCCCCTTATTTGCCTTGCGCGATGTTACAACGGAGAGTCCGTCATTCATTCATTGCTTAAAATGGCGGATTCAGGTGCGTTCCCGACGTCAACACCACCTCACATAAAAAGTCAGAGGTATGGAAGCATGTTAGATTTCGCAAGCACTATGACAAAGATACTGTGGACAAGAACAAAGCTATATGCCAAACAGTTGATGGGCCCTTTTGACTTCCATAGTATGGAGAAGAATATATGGAAGTCAATGGGGACCAAAACAGTTTGGTTATCCATATTTTTCAAAATATCTTCTTTTGTGTTCAACAGAAGAAAATAAATGTATACATGCATAAATGATGACAGAATTTTTATTTTTGGGTGAACTATCACCCAAAAGCCAGTATTAGTTTTTCTACACCGTTCATAGGCTTGCAGCCTCCACGTTACAGCTAATCCTGTGAGAGTTTAAGTTTGTTTTGTCTTAAACATAAAATAACCTGATCCTGTTTGATCAAGGCATGCGACTGTTCTGACTTGTCCAATTTTCAGCATCAGTTTTTCATCTTGCATCGAATTTCTGTCTATTCATTGTATGCATTTGAAATATAGAGTTGGGTTTTGTTTTATTGTACCCAAGTGTACCTAAAATAAAATGTGTTTAATATACAGGTTTGTGGCTCTTAATTTCCTATTAATTAACCATTTGTAATCTTATGTTCACTGTTCATTTTTTATAAATATAGGATTTGTATTAAATCTATATTCATTCATATAGTCAAATCGAATCGAGAATTGAAATCAAAAATCAAATCGAAATCGAATATCGAATCGAAAATCGAAATCGAATCGAATTGAGAGCTTGAAAATCGAAATCGAATCGAATTGGAACATCTGAATCGATACCCAGCCCTATGCCCAGGACTAATTCACACATACATAACAACATGCACACACACACACACACACGCACACATACACTTATTACAAATGTATGTGAACATCAGCTGTAGAGGCTTATTGCTCATACTTTACTGTGTTTCTGCAGTCTTGCTTTACCCTTAAAAGTACTTCTCGATAATGTCTCTGACATTACTGCCCAATGAATCTCTTTTAAACACTCCCATTGTTTTCCAGTTCATACTGGAGCCGTTTAGGTGGCGATACAGCTTTTTGACTGTGTGTGTGTGTGTGTGTGTGTGTGTGTGTGTTTGTGCTTGTGTCCGTGTATGAATGCTTGCAATGCATCTCTGCAATATGTGTTCATGTGCTTGGCCATATTGGCCTGGCTTCATAATATTTTAATGTGTAATAATGCAGCAGCATGTATAAAGGAATAGCTCATTGCCCTTTCCACTGTGGAGCCAGATGCTGAAGCCCTTTGCACTGAATGGCCATAATTATGATGAGCAAATAACAAAATGCTGGGGGAAAAAATAAAATAAAATTAGGTTATTGTCTTCTGTGTCATTAATGTTAATGTCATCATGTTAATGCCCACCCTATAAATTAGCTCTAACATTTAAATAGTTAGTCTCTGGTAGACATAGTAGACCAGATATGGTAATGGTATAATAGAAATAGCAGATTGTGGCCCAAAAATCTAAAACATTTACAGAGAAATACACATTTATGTATAAATTCTAATTCATTCATTATTATTATTATTATTATTATTATTATTATAGAACAGCTATTACATATTGGAAATTATATATATATGAAAAAATACTCATAATTATTCAGTTTTGAGTTATGGACTCACTATTACATTTGTATGGCATTTTGTTTGTACCAACCTGTATACATTCATATAGAAAGAAGAGTAAAAGAGGTTTGCTGGGATGCTGATTAAAAACGGCATTTTGAAATTGAGGTATGGGAGGTTTATATCAGAGCAATAAATGAAGGATGAAGAGTAAGAGCTGAAGTGTATATGGAGACATGAGTGATTTGAAGGATGCACGGACAGTGTGACAAGAAACTGTGACTATAAGGACAGTCGAGGAACAGACAGAGAAGGCCGGAGGCCTCTGTCGTCCTGGTTTAGTCTGTCCATCCCGTCAGAGTGGACGAGAGGCGTCTGTTTGGAGGACCGTGACTGACGTGTCCCTTTGCCTTTTCCTTTAACTGTCCTCTGAACTACTGAACGAGTCAAAACAGCTACACAGAACACCAGATGAAATCTAAGAATCATACCCATTTCTGAAGAACATGAGTGGTGAACAGTATCACAGTTTTCACTACATATTAAGCAGCACAACTGTTTTCATCATTGATAATAATAAGAAATGTTTCCTGAGCACCAAATCAATAAATTCAAATGATTTCTTAAGGATCAAGTCACACTGAAGACTGGAGTAATGTCTGCAGAAAATTCAGATTTGCCATCACATGAATACATTACTTACTCGAATATAATAAAGTAGAAAACAATTATTTTAAATTTAACAATATTATAGTTTTACTGTATTTTTGAGTAAATAAATGCAGTCTTTTTGAGCATAAGAGACTTCTTTCAAAAACATTTAAAATATCTTACTGACCCTGAACTTCTGAGTAGTAGTGTATGTGATCCCTTTATTTAACACCCATTTTATCGTCTGAAGTGAAAATCGTAAAACGTATCACTCTGAAAATAACAACGCACCTCTCCTCAACTAGTCACACAGTTTATGGTGTTAATCAGATCTGTGACACAAACAGTGTGGAGTTGGGAGTTTAATACTTAGGCAAGAGAATTTATTCAAATACTTAACCTTAACTATGAGCAATAGTGTTAGCGATGCTCGCCTAAGCCAGCACCTCTAATCTTCATCTTTCTCTCTCTTTTGTTCTCAGCGCTGGTGTTTTTTCTTCTTGAAGTAACTGTTGCCAGGTTACAGCTTCTTGAAATACACAGTCATAATTATTTTGAATAAATAATGAGAGGTCTGTTCAAGATGGACTTGAAGGAAGATTGGGATTCAGCTCATGAAAGAATGCAGAGGTAGCCATGCTCTGAAGTCCGCAGTCAGTGTGTGTTTGTGTGTTACGAACAGAGAAAGAGAGTCTATATCAGGATCCATTAATCATATCACCTCATTAAAACACTAGCGCAGGAAGGTCGGCAAGCATTTGAGTGTGTATTTTACATGTGACTGCATTTTACCTGAAATGTAAATCTTAATTTGTTTAGTGCAACAGCTTAATATGTGCGAACGGCTGTAAATCCCACCAACCTTCATCGACGTAATGGTGCAAAAAAGGTCTGTGGGAGTGTACGAGTGTGTGTGTGTCCTTGTTTCAGATGAGTGCTCGAAGCGAACGATGTTGGTAAACACATTGTCTATTAGAAGTCCTCCTCTGGACGGGGACGTGCTCGCAGATAATGTTCATTTGCAGCCTGCCAGTCCATAAACTCCAGCCATATCGCCACTGAAAGAGCTTTTCTTTTTCCAGATGGTCAGTTCCACTATTGAGTCCCACAGGCGTGCATATACAAACACAATCTGAAAAGCACTGTGTAAGCTTGCCCAGGCATGGCTATTTTTCTGTGAAACAGAACAATTCAATTAGTAACAGAGAGCGCCCCTCCAAATTACTGATGGGTGATAAACAGGGTATTTAAAGGTCTCTCTTTTTCTCAGTGTGTATGTGTGTGTTTCCATAAAATCGTCTGTAATCTCTCTCCAAGCCGCCCCCCAACCAGCCTTTTCTAATTATGTTATAACTTATTTTAACAATGAAAAGGTCTCTTCTTCTGCTGTTTTCATTAATATTGTGTCATGCTGAGAGAGTAAAATGTCGGCGTCTGTGATAATTTAGGTCACTGCATAAATTAAAACATTCCCACCAAAGTTTGAGCAGAGCTCAATTTCAACAATCTTTTCCCGTTGTTTTATTTCCAATCCAATATCAATACTATCAAGACCAGTATTGCCACTATCAATACCATACCTCTATTAGACTTCTTTTTATTATTACTTCTAAGGATAAAATTAGTAATTAATATTATATTTGAAAGCCATATTTTTAATATGCTATTTATCAGACATATGTTTTTGCTTAAGAATATTTAAGAATATTTACTTCAATTTGAACGTGTTTATTACTTAAACTTTAATACTTAAATTTAATCATCACGCAATCATCACTCAGCCTTCACTGATGAGATGTTTTTAATATTTCAGTTCTTTTTCAGGCAATAGGATAAAACCCAGACACTTTTGCTGAAGTTTAGTCTCCTGAGAAAGAGTCTCACTTGTGTCTCGCTGCAGTTTCAAAAGAAATCTCAGTAATGTCATCAAACAATGCTCAGATTTGCCAAGATACTAAATGAAGTGGATTTACTAACGAAAATATACCAATAATATTTTGACATCAGTGTTATTATTGTTAAACTAAAATGATTAAAGACTAATTAATACATAAATATTTAAAAAGCTAGTTACACAATCAGCTATAAAGCACATAATAAAACTAATTAAAAAATATGAAGTACTATAACAGCATATATATAATACTAAAATAACACTGACATGATACCATAGTTCACAACATAATACCATGTTTTTGGATACCCTGTATGATAATATAGTAAGCAATTTTTAGATCAAAGTACCATGGTATGAATTTATGATACTATAACTGTATAGTGGTTCTTTTTTTGTATGTTTGATTCAAACTACTGTATTGCAGGTAGCAAACCAAGCATGTTTACCTTCCACATCGTTTTTATAATTACATTTTTAAACAAATATAATCTAGTGTAAATAACAGAACCTGAAAGTTTTGTATGATTTGCATTTTTATGACCATTGTCAATATGACAGGTTGCATCTTGTAAACATCATCTAATTCATATGATCAGCTGAGGTCTTCGGGTCAGTTTTGTTGTTGTTCTTCTTCTTTATTTAGGCCTTTTTTGTTCTGTGTAAGTATTTACAAGGGCCTGCACACATAGAGTAGTGTGTACAAATGTGTTTCGGTGTTTTCCAGAAATGAGCTGCAGAGAGAATGCGTATCCTGGAGGTGCATGTACCATATGCATGCATGTTCTGAGAGCAAGCGTCGGCTTGAATCTCATTACACTTGATTTTACATGAGTTGACAAGGGTAAAGCAGAAGCAGCGGAAATTACAACAAATAAAAATCTTGACAACTGAATCAATATAGTTCACAAATGAATTAGATTATTCCAGCTCAGCCACAGTTTCGGTGTACTGTACAATTCCACAGTCAACATACCAGTCACTCCATCTGATTGTAAATTGATCACAGTAACCCACAGCAGATATTCATTGCTCAATGTTTTTGATGGGTCATTCTTAAAATGTCTTTTCGGTCATGAAAATGATTCAGATGTTCAAGAACCACAGTCTTACAACATTTTATTAAATAATATCAAGTTTTTTTTTTGGTTTTTTTGCCAGGTGCATGAAACCTTTGCCTTCCTATGGTGTAAAACTTGACATTTAAAGGTATTTATTTATTAATTTACTGTTTTTTCCAAGTGTAAGTGTCCTAGCAATGTTTAACTATTGTACACAGTGCAAAAAAATAGCCTAATTATTATAATAATTGTATATAATTGTAACTATTATTTAAAATATGTACATGTGTCGTTTTGTTTTAACATTATTTATCTGTCTTAATTTAATCATTTAAAAAGTTAATATAAATATGTCATTGTTTAAAGGTTCAAGAAAAAGCACGAGATTTTATTTTAAACAAATTAATAGTATAGCGACTTCGTCAGATCTTTTCATTTTTTATTAATTTTTTTTATGCATCTTGGGCATGGATACTGATACATACAGATTTGAGACCATTTGAAATGCACAATGATTTGGTCCATTACTTCATTTGGCCTCTAAGGACGGGGTTGTAGTGCTGTATTGAACATATGTTTACTAAGCGTGGACATGTTCTGACCAATAGGATGCTTTATAAATGAGCATTGTTAACAGGCAGAAAGGAAAGAACTTGTTGAAGTGGCATTAACAAGCTTCAGGCTATTCAACAGTTCAGCCTCTGAGGACGAGGCTGTTGTTACTTAGAATGTACTTATGGAAATATTGTCAACAACAGGATTTATTTATTTATAAATTAACACTTGTCAACAGGAAGAAAAGTTAGAGAAATTGACTAACCAAATTGCCTGTGAAGGCTTTCAAGCAACTAGGTCACTGCCGAATGTCAGAAAAACATTATTAGAGCATTTAATTTTCCATTTGTTGACAATGTTTTGACACTCAAGACTACAGAATATTTTTTAAATGTTTACCAGACAATTTGTCAGAGGTCTATTCTGTACATTGTAGCTGTTGCAAGAACACTTCCTGTGTGAAAGGCCTCTTATCCTGAGAATGAAAATGGAACTTAAACTCAACCATGTTAAGCTGGGCTCACACTACAGGAGATTTAGGCCGTTTTATCTCAGATTTCCCCCTACCAAGGATTGGAGAAAAAAATCTTGTCGAGGACCTCGGTCGGTTTGTGGATTATTTGGTAATGTGAGGCGTGTACAGATCGAATCCTACACCTCCCGAACTGCTCAGGGTTAGCCTAATATCAAACATGTTTGATATTTAGGATTTTAAATCGGGATGATCATGGCTATGATTACATCAGTACTTTCACAATAGCCAATGCTAATGCTGCAAAACAAGCTGCTATATGGGTATGTTGGATTGTGGGGATGGAGGAAACTGCTTGTGGAAGTTTTGCAATAACACGACTGTCTGCATAAGACTGGGCTTACACTGTGTGATTTCAGTAACGTTTTTGTGAAATACCAACTCTCACTGTACGAGTAAATCGCATGCAACGTCAAGCCAAAGCTCAGGATTTACGTGCTCACACTATACGGTCTATTCGTCAAGCTGCAACTTGACTGCTCACACTATACATGCAAAATAAACACGTGATTCTGATCCCCGAACTGTGTAGCCTCCATCGCTTTCGTCCGTATCACACACCATAGCTGTGTCTCATTACGAAGGCTGCATCCTCTGGAGATCACATCCTGTATAGGTCGTATCCTCTGAAGGATGCGTATACGGAGTGTCCTCAACCCAGATTTAAACGAGACGGCCTTCGTAGGATGGACAGAAAAGGAAACAGGAAGTATCACGTTGTTATGCCAACACATTTATAGCGTTGTTGCGCTCTAACGCTAGTTAAATGTACAATATCAAAAGGTTAAACAAATTAACATTTTCTTGCCTTGCTAGCAAAGAACTGTTCTCAGTTCTCTGATTTAAAAATCACTAAACACTTGTAATCCTATTTACCACATTTACCAACTGATGTAATGCAACTTAAAAAGAAGAACTTGAAAATACTTCCTCCAGAGGGCGCAGCCTTCAAAATGAGACACAACTCATGTCGAGTCAGAATTCGCCTATAAATCGGACGAAAATCGCATTGTGCCGGGTGCCTAATGTGTCAAAAACGTACCACAGCCGTAAGGACAAAGAGAAGCATTGGAGTGAAATCACCTCAGTTTTTAACATACCGGGTGAATGTAGAAAGGTGCTAGCTAACATATATAAACATTATTTACTGAAACGTCAATGACGATCTACTGTGTGAGATCACGTGAGGCGCTCCCTCTGGCATAATAATCTTACGGTGTGTTCCAAATACTACAATAATAGGGATATATTGCCCTCTGAAGGGCACCTGAAAACAATTATGGCCGCCATATTGAAGGGTCGTTCCAAAACGAAGTGCTCAAAACTGTACACTTGAAAGGGCCCTTCGGAATGAAGGATTCCGAAGGGAACAACTGATGGACACTTCGGGCTCCCATGATCCTTTGCACAGTGAGTTTGGCGTATTTATGCATTTTTGGCGTAATCATTTAGAACTATATTTCATGAATTATGCATAGGCATAGGATATTGCTTATGAATATCCATTGGCCTTGGTGCGATAAACCAAAAATAAATAAATAACAATAACTTACGTTAAACAAAGGGCGCAGCTTGCACAATCTACTCATCATTCAGAGCATGTTTTTTTTTTGGGGGGGGGGGGGGAAAAATATAAATATATTTTAATAAATATATACTATAATATTGGAATATTCTTGCCCTTTAACTACATTTTGAAATATATTTTGGTATATGAATGTTGAAACTAAATGTATTTTAAGGCGCCTCCTTGATCGTCTCGTTAAGATGACGCAGAAGTGCATTCCAAAAAAAGAGTTTTTTGACCCCTACACCCTTCATCCCTTCAAAGCTCTCACTCCAGAGGGTAACCTCTTTGAAGGGATTAGGGCATAGGGATGAGCCCTTCCGAATGGAACGCAGGGTTAATATCTTGTAATGTGTGATGCGCCACGATTTTCAAATCGTGTAGTGTGTGCATGTTTAAGATTTGAGGGAAGAAAATCTGCAAAAATTCTCCTTATATGTGTGCTGCAACCATATTTCATAATCGGCTAAGATTTTAAAACTCCTGTAGTCTTAGTCTGGCTTTAGTTTATAGCTTTATATAGTGAACGTGAGAGTGAAGATGGTTTAATTTTAGTGTCAAAGCAGCAAATTTAGTTTCCGTCAGACAGAGAAGACACCTGTGATAGAACATGTCCGTTACCATAGCAAACTGAAGTGCACACAGGAAGTCCTGCAGTGAAGTCCGCTGAAACGGTAACGCGTGAAGGAAGCACGTCTCGCACTCCTAACCGAGTGACAGATCCCCTGGAGCCCGCAAAACCAGCCAGAGAACGCGTATGGCGGCGCACGGAAGCGCGGTGACAGTTCCCCTGCTGGGTTAAAAGATGACAGAATGAAAGGAACATCTTGTGTGAAAGGCTCACCAAACTACTTAGACCAAACTTTTTGAAGGGGAAAAGAAAAGTGTACTTTTTTTTTCTTCTTTTGCTCCCCTAAAGCAGACTCATGTGGCTCATTGTTGTTCTTGGCTTTAGTTTTAAATTGATGGCTTTGAAATTTGCCAGTAAGCTTGTGCCAAAAAAATTTAAAATTAAATAAAAAAGAAGCCACAAACCTCAGCCATATACTAAAGAAAGTTTTTTATATTTTTCTATTCTGCTCGCTACTATTATTTTCGTGCACATTTATCATTCTAATCAAGTTAATTTATGGATCCAGGTCTATTTAGCTGTTGAGCTTAGGTTTTGTCCTGCTGCTTATGCTGTTGACAGCATTCCCATATTTCATTATACAAATACACCTGGCCGATTCGGATGGACATAATACTGCATAATGCATAGACACTACACTGGCACATTTTAACGCGTGTGTCTTTTGGGACATGCGCAATCCAGAGCCCTCTGGGGTGAGACCTGTCAATCAAACACCACGCAAATCAGCATTCCTGTGTCCCTGCGACCTTGTCAAACGGCGGGTGATACCTTCCCGAGGAGTAGCGTTATTATCGTTACTCATTATCTCCCTGTTTTTTTTAATCGTTTGTTATGATGACTGATGAACCTTTTAATCAGAGGAACGAGAGGAAGTTGTTGGAAACAAATTGCGCGGGGTTCTCTGAGGAAAAGCAGAATGTTAGCACGTGTGTCGATGCTTATATGATGTGAAGGGCTGTTTACCTAAAAATGTCGACCAGGGGCGCTTCTAGCCTTTCATCAGTACTGGGGCACAGGCCCCCCCACCAAAAAAAGTCTGCCCATATTTTGATCCTCCATACTTGCAAACAATTTCAGATCTTTTTTGCAAACCTGTTTAACCGATTAGCTAAAAAGAGTGATCCATTCACATATCTGGCACCATAAGTTCTGATTCTAAACACAGGATAGAAAACACATATTAATTGATTGCTGAAATATTATCAGAGAATATTATTCTCTAGTGACACCCCTGATGTCGACCCCTGATGTTTTTTAATGACAATTAGGCACATTTTCCATGGTAGGTTTACATACATGTATACACTACCAGTCAACGTTTTAATAATTAGGATTTTTTTATGTTTTTTTTAAAGACTACTCTTATGCACTCCCCAAGGCTGTATTTATTTAATCAAAAATACAATAAAACTAAAATTGTGAAATATTATTACAATTATTAGAGTTATTTATTGTGAATTTTACATATGTGTTATAATTTTATTCTTTTTATATTTTACAATTTACAAAATACATATTTTTTTCATATTACAGTAATGATAGGATGATGTTCTGCATTATGGGAGTGACAATAAGAAAATTATTTGTCATAAATCATTTATTTAATTGTCATGAAAAAATGTCACATCACAATATTATTTTTTAACATGAACACCAATGACATGAAATAAAAGGGTCAAAAATATTTTTTTATTTTTATTTAATAATTTTTTTTACACTTGTTAGACCTTGTGCTAATGCTTAACATTAAAACATTAAATGAGTAATAAATAAATAACTGTAAATGTCATAAAAGCTGTCCTATAACAGGCTTCTCTCTAATCAAAATATAATTTATTTATTTATTTTGATTTTAATGTAAAATATGACCCGAACCTGGTAAGATGTGGATGTATGCATCAGTTTGACATGACTTGGGGACAAAGTGCATTATTTATCTCTGCCCAGGTTAGGAGGAGAGATGAGATAGGAGAAAGAGGGAGAGGCCAGTGGCCCGTCTTAATGTGTTCCACAGAGCTGCCATGATCCAATTAGGAGATGATTGTGTCTAAGCTTCTAATCCTGATTTAAGAGTGCTGAATGAGAGAGTGCGCTTAAACCAGCATGAAAAACAAACATTATCCCATCACCAAAATCATGGGCTGGAAATTCCTTGTCTGTAACGCTGATGTTGCACATCATTTAGAACAACCTAACCAATCAGATGCCATTCTGTCGGAGCACAAAATAAAAGTTAATCTACAGACTTTGCTCAAAGCAGCACACACACATACACAGTTACACTGATGTTAGCAGATGCTCCAGCTGCTGGGACGGTGGTTTGAAATCCCTGAAACAGTAGAGAGTAATGATGTCTATAGATAAAAAGACACTCTATAGGTAGCAATTATACACATACATTTAATCATTTCGCAGACCAAAGCAACTTACAAATGAGGACAATAGAAGCAATCAAACCAACAAAAGAGTTGTGACAAGTCCTGGTTAGTCTAACGCAGTTCATGTACGCAAGGTTTTTTTGTTTGTTTGTTTGTTTGTTTTAAATAATGAATACAAAGAAAACAAGTAGATAGAAAAAGGAATAGAGAATGTTAGTGTTAAAGGGTCTTTTTTTATAATAAATAAAGAGAAAACAAGTAGATAGAATAGAAAAGAATAGAGAACGCAAGTGTTAGAGTGTCATATTTTTATAAAACGAAAACGTAGATAGAATAGAAATGGGATATGAGTGCTAGTGTTATAGGGTCAAGATTTTTTTTATAATAAATAAAAGAAAATAAGTAGATAGAATAGAAATTAGATTATCACCACACACACACACTCACGGCTGTACTTGAATTTGTAGCATATTACAGTATGTGTCTGCCTGGTGACAAGGAAACAAGTAAATCAATCAAACAAGTAAATTAACAAACATCAAGCGTAGCATTAGTTCTGGCAGGTCACGTTAGTCAAGCTCGCATCAGCGGACTCTCAGCTGATCCTCATCTACCTATAGGAATATGACACCTATCTAAGCATTCATATATAAGGTCCCTCAGTATTATCAGCAGTTTTCGCATTGCTCAATAGCTAATTAAACGTAGAATTCGGCAGGCAAAACACCATCATCAGGAATCGGGAATTCAGAGAGTGGAATTAATTTCCCCAATGGACTCACCTCCGATTCATTCAAGTTCGTTAACTTAAACAAGTGAATTCACCGCATTGATCATAAGCTGTCTGATTCGGAAGTAACTGAGTTAGCATTACTTTACACATCGCTACATTATTGACATGGACTCCACGAGTTATGTAGCCTAACTGACTCCAGAACAAGTTCAGATGGGAACTTCATCGCCAAGAAGGATATCAAGAGACCAAGCATCCCCATCACAGCTGCTTTGTTTCACTCTCTCGAACGTCTTCACAAGCTAAATTCCTTTTAATGCTTGTTGCTAAGGCTATCTGTCTTGCTTAGGCTCATTTAGTTGTTTTCAGTTGCATGCTTGTGTTGTGCTAGTTTATGTGACCTATTGACAATGTGCGGTACTTATCTGTTGTCACTGGCAACACGCGTGTCGCTGTATATGCTGCGCTTAAAGGGTGGGTCTAATGCTATTTCATGCATTCTGAGTTGTTTACACTGTTAAGAGTTGGTTTCTTATTTGCGCGTGCGCACCCAGCGACCCGAGCAAAAGCAAGACGCTCTGCGTGTTTCGTTCATGGTTAACTTACTGAAGTCATCGGCAGCGCTGCAGTTACTTGCTCGAGAAGAAGAAGTCTCTAAAGATGTGTGTTTTTGGATGTGAGGAAATAATAACCTTCTTCAGTGTTATGTAGCAATTAGCTCAAAAGGGAAATGTACTGTATATAAATAATTACAGTTAATTATGATGGATTACAATTATTTATATCAGCTGCCAGTAGTAACTGTAGCAGAATTAAATTGGCATCAACCAATCTGTTCGTCCAGCGAACATTCAGTATAAGTTCATATTAACTCTAGGAAAGGATATTTCCGTGGCCACAGAAAATACTTTCATACAGTATTAATGCATTAGAGCATGTAGCAAGGATCAAAATTTTAAAAGGGACATTAATTTGCAAGGCAGAATCAGAAACACATGTAATTTGTGCACAAGAGTTTTATTAACTAAACACTAACACAAACTAGTCTAACACACAAACAAACAGTCACTCATACATGGGAAAGGGCAAATGAGGCTTGATAGATGAAGCCATCAGGAAAAACCAGAGAAGGAAGCTATGAAAAGAGTCAGTTAACCACCTGAGTGAAACCATCAGCGCCGTTTTAAAACGGGGTCTACAGCTTATACTAAACCTCTGTTTCATTTAGTCTCGGATGAAAGTCTTAATGGTTTGGAGGTTCGGTGGTGTAGGAGATCACCTTCTTCTGGGTTTGTAGGTTTGAAGAGTGATGAACTCCAAAGATGTTCTGACTCGATGGTGATTGGGAGTTTCTTCCCAGTGGAAAGTGAAAAAGAGCTAAGAGAGACATCAGCTGAGATCCTAGGATCTTTGATGAATGGAAAGACAAGGCCGAAGCCTGGTGCAGACTTAAGAGATGCAGAAGCGTTCTAGCTCACATCCTCATCTTCTCAGAATCTGACAGAATCGCAGATTGACTGACTATGTGTTGGAGCCCACCGGGCATGCCCGCACCGGCTCAGGCTCTCCACACGGGCCGCAATCAGAAGGTTTTAGCAGAAGAAAACATGGGCGGAACTGTGCGTGAGCCTTTTAAGGTCTAAGATTCACGCCTCTCAGGATGGGATTGTCCAATGAGAAAGGCTGAAATTCCAAGTGGGAGGTTGGAAATACTGGGGAGTTTTATGACCCTTTGTGTGAGAGCATGTTAATTTGCATATGGAACTCGATTGGGTGTTGATGCAAAATTACTAAAGATTCTTAGAACACTAATATATTGCCTATGTACCAACATATAATATACACTCTCGTTTAGATCATCAGAAGACAAATTCAAAGAGACCAAACATGGTATCGTTGGGGTTATATTAACTAGTGATCTATCATAACACACACACAAAACAGTATACAATTCAAAAGACAATATACAAGAACAGTAATGGTATACACAATGTCCTGATGAGATGTGTGTTCATTCACAGAAAGGTTTTTCTATGAATTAATTATAGAAGAGTCCATTTGTATGGGCATTTTGTGTCTTTCCTAAGGGTAAATTAATTGTGAGTTTCTCTGCCCGCATTCCTTTGGGCAATAAAAGCAGTGATATCAGCATTGTTGCCATGGAACCAGATGCCTGTTCTGCCTTTCTGAGGTGTTAGAAGCATTTTGCGGGAAGGGTCCATAGACCCTCATAGTTGGTTTGTTGACTGAGGGGTGTTACAGAGTATTTGTTAAACATAACTAAAGAAATTGTGTGTCTGATTGGTCCAGACGCTACAGTTATGTGAACAGTGGATGCAATTTGTTTTTCCGGGGCAGCAACGGAGTTTCACGAGCGTGTTTGTTGTTCCAGTCACTTCAGTGATGAATGTTTTACAACAAGGTACATTCTGACAATGGATTTGTACATCGTTTGATACTGAAAGACGGAGCATTCCCAGTGATAAAAGATCCCGGTCATGACTAGGAACTGCTGTAAAACTGCATCAGATATCTGTGTTTGTTGCCAAGATGAGATTGGCCGAAACTGTGTGTTTTATGTTCAAGTCGCCTTTATTATATAGCACTACAGCACAGATTTAAGCAGCAGAAAATAACGACCATGGTGCAACCGGAATCAATTCTGCTGCGGCGGAGCTCCAAGAGAAAATGGTAAATGGTCGTTGTTCAGTTGAAGTCATCTGCATCCGAAGACCTAGGCTGCTGACATGCTGCCTATCAGCCAATGACTTTGCAGGTAGCGTTTGTTCATGAAGGTAACTCATGAAACTGATATCAGACATGCTTCTGAGGCAGCTTAACGTTCAATTATCTACAGCAAAATAGAACGAGCTTCGGTGATATTCAAGCGAATATTTAATTACTTAATAATACTGATTTCTCGCTAGAAATAACTTCAGACGCCATCTTATTTTGCTGAACCATCATGGGATAGAACACACAGGATTGTGGGTATCAA
>NW_015505199.1:3142572-3151020 GCF_001515645.1 Sinocyclocheilus grahami | reverse complement strand
ACTAATATATTGCCTATGTACCAACATATAATATACACTCTCGTTTAGATCATCAGAAGACAAATTCAAAGAGACCAAACATGGTATCGTTGGGGTTATATTAACTAGTGATCTATCATAACACACACACAAAACAGTATACAATTCAAAAGACAATATACAAGAACAGTAATGGTATACACAATGTCCTGATGAGATGTGTGTTCATTCACAGAAAGGTTTTTCTATGAATTAATTATAGAAGAGTCCATTTGTATGGGCATTTTGTGTCTTTCCTAAGGGTAAATTAATTGTGAGTTTCTCTGCCCGCATTCCTTTGGGCAATAAAAGCAGTGATATCAGCATTGTTGCCATGGAACCAGATGCCTGTTCTGCCTTTCTGAGGTGTTAGAAGCATTTTGCGGGAAGGGTCCATAGACCCTCATAGTTGGTTTGTTGACTGAGGGGTGTTACAGAGTATTTGTTAAACATAACTAAAGAAATTGTGTGTCTGATTGGTCCAGACGCTACAGTTATGTGAACAGTGGATGCAATTTGTTTTTCCGGGGCAGCAACGGAGTTTCACGAGCGTGTTTGTTGTTCCCGTCACTTCAGTGATGAATGTTTTACAACAAGGTACATTCTGACAATGGATTTGTACATCGTTTGATACTGAAAGACGGAGCATTCCCAGTGATAAAAGATCCCGGTCATGACTAGGAACTGCTGTAAAACTGCATCAGATATCTGTGTTTGTTGCCAAGATGAGATTGGCCGAAACTGTGTGTTTTATGTTCAAGTCGCCTTTATTATATAGCACTACAGCACAGATTTAAGCAGCAGAAAATAACGACCATGGTGCAACCGGAATATTATATAGCACTACAGCACAGATTTAAGCAGCAGAAAATAACGACCATGGTGCAACCGGAATCAATTCTGCTGCGGCGGAGCTCCAAGAGAAAATGGTAAATGGTCGTTGTTCAGTTGAAGTCATCTGCATCCGAAGACCTAGGCTGCTGACATGCTGCCTATCAGCCAATGACTTTGCAGGTAGCGTTTGTTCATGAAGGTAACTCATGAAACTGATATCAGACATGCTTCTGAGGCAGCTTAACGTTCAATTATCTACAGCAAAATAGAACGAGCTTCGGTGATATTCAAGCGAATATTTAATTACTTAATAATACTGATTTCTCGCTAGAAATAACTTCAGACGCCATCTTATTTTGCTGAACCATCATGGGATAGACCACACAGGATTGTGGGTATCAAGGCAGCGAAGAATGCATCTATTCTACCTTTAAATATCGACCAGATGATGGTATCTCAGCAGGCGGGAAGTGAAGCTAACATTGGATTTGACGTGGCTTGATGCCTTCCTACCTTGAAATGTGTCCTCCAAAGGCAGCATTTTCCAGTTTCGGATGCAGCCGTCACTTCAGTGTTGATTCTGCTCCGGTACCAGACACGCTTGTTCTGTCTAGTCGTATTGGAAACATGCTTGTTCTTAAGCTCTCGGTTGTTATTGGGAATATGCTTGTTCTTAAGTTATAGTTGTATTGTCGGGGACACGCTTGTCCCAGAGCTATCTGGTTGTTATTGGAACATGCTTGTTCTAAAAGCTGTTGTCGTATAGGTTGTTTGTAAACAGTTGGCTTGTAAACCTGCATCTGCATTCGGGAAAAGTGGAGCCGAGCCGGATAATGCTTGTGTGTGCAAATGATTAATATAAGATATAATAATATATTAAGATATTAATAAAGAAATACATAAATAGATACAGGATGACACAGTCAGAATTCACTGCATGCTAAACGCCACACATAGACAAGATGTAAATAAGATATTATTTGCAGTTCTGAGAACTTCATATCACGGAATCGTGAGATTGTGATAAATTGAAGTGAGTGACAGCTTTTTAGTGGTTAACGTTATATGAAAGCGCTATTTGTTAGCTTTCCAGGCTATAATCGATTCAGAATTTAAATAAAAGTTGTTTTATGGGCTGCTAACAGGACCAACAGCCACATACCCTGTAACTTACATGCAGCTAAGTTTCAGGTGTGACATATTCCACATCCCTCAGATAAATACGGGATTCACTTTCGAAATAGTTGCTTAGCCTATCTCCACCGCATCAATGGCAGGCAAGTATTTCAATTTAGTTTAAAAATCGCTCCTCTTCATAACATATGGATCACATCCAACATATGTTGTGATTATAAATACCTTTCTCTTGTAATAGCGTGGTGGTTGAAGAGAGATCCCCTCATATGATTGTAAAGTGCGTTGGGTGTACAGCAATACAATGAAAGCGCTATTTTAAAAAAATGCCTCAAAAATGCCTCATGCCAAAAAAAACGTACAGTACAGACTTTCCTCCATCTCATCCATTCTACTTTTTTTGTCACTCCTTACACTTTGCTGCATGTAAGTTATGTGGCTGTTGGTCCTGTTAGCAGCACGTAAAACAAAGCTTTTATTCAAATTCTGAATTGATTATAGCCTAGAAAGCGAGCAAATAGCGCTAACTTCAGACGCCATCTTATTTTGCTGAACCATCATGGGATAGACCACACAGGATTGTGGGTATCAAGGCAGCGAAGAATGCATCTATTCTACCTTTAAATATCGACCAGATGATGGTATCTCAGCAGGCGGGAAGTGAAGCTAATATTGGATTTGACGTGGCTTGATGCCTTCCTACCTTGAAATGTGTCCTCCAAAGGCAGCATTTTCCAGTTTCGGATGCAGCCGTCACTTCAGTGTTGATTCTGCTCCGGTACCAGACACGCTTGTTCTGTCTAGTCGTATTGGAAACATGCTTGTTCTTAAGCTCTCGGTTGTTATTGGGAATATGCTTGTTCTTAAGTTATAGTTGTATTGTCGGGGACACGCTTGTCCCAGAGCTATCTGGTTGTTATTGGAACATGCTTGTTCTAAAAGCTGTTGTCGTATAGGTTGTTTGTAAACAGTTGGCTTGTAAACCTGCATCTGCATTCGGGAAAAGTGGAGCCGAGCCGGATAATGCTTGTGTGTGCAAATGATTAATATAAGATATAATAATATATTAAGATATTAATAAAGAAATACATAAATAGATACAGGATGACACAGTCAGAATTCACTGCATGCTAAACGCCACACATAGACAAGATGTAAATAAGATATTATTTGCAGTTCTGAGAACTTCATATCACGGAATCGTGAGATTGTGATAAATTGAAGTGAGTGACAGCTTTTTAGTGGTTAACGTTATATGAAAGCGCTATTTGTTAGCTTTCCAGGCTATAATCGATTCAGAATTTAAATAAAAGTTGTTTTATGGGCTGCTAACAGGACCAACAGCCACATACCCTGTAACTTACATGCAGCTGGGCTGCTAACAGGACCAACAGCCACATACCCTGTAACTTACATGCAGCTAAGTTTCAGGTGTGACATATTCCACATCCCTCAGATAAATACGGGATTCACTTTCGAAATAGTTGCTTAGCCTATCTCCACCGCATCAATGGCAGGCAAGTATTTCAATTTAGTTTAAAAATCGCTCCTCTTCATAACATATGGATCACATCCAACATATGTTGTGATTATAAATACCTTTCTCTTGTAATAGCGTGGTGGTTGAAGAGAGATCCCCTCATATGATTGTAAAGTGCGTTGGGTGTACAGCAATACAATGAAAGCGCTATTTTAAAAAAATGCCTCAAAAATGCCTCATGCCAAAAAAAACGTACAGTACAGACTTTCCTCCATCTCATCCATTCTACTTTTTTTGTCACTCCTTACACTTTGCTGCATGTAAGTTATGTGGCTGTTGGTCCTGTTAGCAGCACGTAAAACAAAGCTTTTATTCAAATTCTGAATTGATTATAGCCTAGAAAGCGAGCAAATAGCGCGGATCAATATCGCTTTCAAATATCACTAAAAAGCTGTCACCCACTTCAATTTATCGCAATCTCACGATGTTCCTTTATAATCAGTGAAGCTTTCTGAACTGCAAATAATATCTTATTTACATCGTGTCTACGTGTGGCATTTAGCACTGAGTGAATTCTGAATGCATGAGAGGTGGCAGCCAAATCTATTTATATCTGTATTAATATCTTAATATATTATTATATCTTATATTAATCATTTGCACACATGAGCATTATCCGGCTCCGCTCCTCCCGACCGCAGATGCAGGTTTACAAGCCACTTTTTCCTGCGTTTTTCAACCAATTTCTTGACTTTTCCCCACTCATGAACAACATATTTTCGTACACGATAAAAGCTCCTTGTGGTTTCTAAAATCCATAAACAACGCAAAACACAGGCATTTTGAGTTTCTGCTAGTGATTCCTACGGAGAAAAATCTCCAGCTGCATTTCGCACGTCATCAGTGACGTCATGTGCAAACAACCTATTGTAGCTACGTTGTGTCACATGACAAGCATGATGCATCGCCATGGAAGCAATAAGGCGATACATTCTAAAATAACGGTCACCTAAAAAAACCTCACGCTGGGGGCTCAGCTAGAATATTTTAAACTCACGTGAGAAAGGGTTAATGTGAGCTACATATCTACATATGAGTCCTTACATTAAAGTTCACACAAACTCTTTTCTCCGCTGTGGCTGTCAGTCATTCGTTCAGCCTTTAAACCTTTAAACCCAGTTACAGCAGTCAGCTCGGTAAAGCTCTCTCCAAGATCATTCTGTGTTCCCATTATACTTGATTTGTAAATACATGTCTATGATTTTGCAAAAATGACTTTTTTTTCTTGCTGGAATTTAATGTTGTTTTGTTACTTGCGCTTCGTGCTCATAGACTGTATAAAAACAGTTTGTGCTGCTCTGTATTTGTTTTGTCCTATCGTATCTATCATATGTTGTTGCCTTATTAAAAAATATGCTATAGATTTAAAAGAAATGTATTTTAATTTTATAGTATAAATATATTCATGAATGTTTTTAATGAATGGATTTTATAATGATACAAATAGCAATGTGTAACATTTTACCATATTTAGTGCAACACTTTTATTTGTTCCCCACAAAATATAGTTTTTTCACTAAATGTTTGGATTTCTAAAATGATTGTGCACTGATTTTTCTAGAATAACTTTTGCTGCCGAATTATGTGGCTGTTGGTCCTGTTAGCAGCACGTAAAACAAAGCTTTTATTCAAATTCTGAATTGATTATAGCCTAGAAAGCGAGCAAATAGCGCGGATCAATATCGCTTTCAAATATCACTAAAAAGCTGTCACCCACTTCAATTTATCGCAATCTCACGATGTTCCTTTATAATCAGTGAAGCTTTCTGAACTGCAACTAATATGCAAATAATATCTTATTTACATCGTGTCTACGTGTGGCATTTAGCACTGAGTGAATTCTGAATGCATGAGAGGTGGCAGCCAAATCTATTTATATCTGTATTAATATCTTAATATATTATTATATCTTATATTAATCATTTGCACACATGAGCATTATCCGGCTCCGCTCCTCCCGACCGCAGATGCAGGTTTACAAGCCACTTTTTCCTGCGTTTTTCAACCAATTTCTTGACTTTTCCCCACTCATGAACAACATATTTTCGTACACGATAAAAGCTCCTTGTGGTTTCTAAAATCCATAAACAACGCAAAACACAGGCATTTTGAGTTTCTGCTAGTGATTCCTACGGAGAAAAATTACTTCCTGCCCTCCAGCTGCATTTCGCATGTCATCAGTGACGTCAAGTGCAAACAACTTATTGGGAACATGCTTGTTCTTAAGTTATAGATGTATTGTTGGGAACATGCTTGTTCCAGAGGAATCCGGTCGTTATTCATATGCTTGTTCTTAAAGCTGTAGTTGAATCGGAAACATGTTTTTCTTAAGTCTATCTGGTGTTATTGAGAACATGTTACTTAAACTTTTAAGGTATTGACAACATACTCATTAGGTCATTGTGATTGTTGCTACAGGTTATGCGGGTTTTGGCAACATACTTGTTTTGGCCATTTGATTAAGGGCAACATGCTTGTTGCTTAAGACTTTGAGATTTTGCTATCAGTTTGTGTTGGGGTATATCAGCATATTGTTTTGTTTTGGGGGGTTATCGCTGCTCTCCCTGCTCTCAGCTATGCTAGGCTGCATGGATGTGCAGGGAGTTCTTGCCCAGAACGGAACCATACTGCCAATCCAAACTGCATGCTAACTGTCAATCATCTTTGACGATAGTGATCCTGACAGAAATCAAGCATAGCGTTAGTTCCCTTTCGTGGGAACGTCGAACTGTGTCCTCTAGGGGTCGCTATGGGCAATGCCTCGTGACCCGTGTCTGAAGCACACATTGAAAAAACACCAACTCGTTGGCCGGCGACAGCCATGACGTCACTACCGGTGCGACTATAGTATAAATAGGCGCCGGGAGCACACATCATTCTCTTCTTCGTCTTCATTGACTGTTTTGTTTGAAGCGTGTATTTCTGTGGTAAGAGCGATCTCTATTCATCTCATTATGGCGAGCACTAGCAAAGCGTTTAAGGATGTGTGCATCCGTGTTGACGTTGTTTAACATCTGATGACAGATACGATCTATGCATTATTTGTTTGGGGGCAAAGAGCACGCCCGCGATGCCTCCGAGGGGGCAATCGGCGTGCACTGCGAGCATTTTTTCCAAGGGAAAAGCTCCGCTCTCGTTTGTCTCTTTTTTCTAGGAAAGAAGGGCAGCCATCTGCTTCCCGCGATTCAGGAGCTGCCGCCGCTGAGGCACGGAAGGGAATGAGCTCGTGGGGATCGCAGGTGGATCTGGCCGATGTGTTTTGAAGGGGGGTTTCCCTTTCGCGATCGTCGCTGTGCACGAGAGTGAGCCGCTGGAGGATGATATTATTTCATTAACATTGTCTGATTCAGGGGCCAGTGCTCTGCTGGGATCAGTCCAGCAAAAGCAGGAAATGTCTGAGGAGGGCAAAGAAGCTGAGGCTGAGCCTTCCCAATCCTCCTGCCCTGTGTATGATGAGCTTTTGGAAATTATGGATCGCACCACGGCGAGGCTTTACTTGCCGTGAAGCGGGTGAAGAAAGTGACGTCGCGAGTATCTCGATGAACGTTATTTTTCTGGCCATAACACTCCAGCTCAGGTGAGCCTTCCTTTCTTCCTGTTTTCCATATAAATATTGAGAAGGAATGGAAGAGGCCGTTTTTTTCCTCATGCATCCATCGATTCCAGCATACGAGTTATGCCAACATCGAGGCAATGTGCGAAAGCGGTTATGAGAAGATGCCAATATAGAGAGACGCTGGCCAGCTATCTCTCTATGGTTGAGACGTCCTCTTAGATTCCCCTCCTTGACATATCGCTCAGATGCCAGGGCATACGCAGCAGCAGCAGGTCAGGCTGTCGCTTCGTTGCACACGATGGTGATGCTCCAAGCATATCAGGCTGACCTGCTGAAAGACCGGGATAGCGGCCTTCACGAAGTCCAGGTCTGAGCCCGAACAACCCAGGGGTCCTAGCCCGTCTCGGTTTGAGGATCAGAGTGGAACCAGCAGCATCAGGTGAATTAGGCCCTTCCTCTGCCTCCCTGATGTTTGGCTAGCTTGCATAGCCGTAGACATAGCGTTTTTGGGAATGCGCTATTTCTATCTATTGACTGCTCTTTCAGGGTGCCACGAGAACCCCTAGAACGGTATTTCAAGTGTGTGCACGTTATGCTTTGCCCACTTTCTAAAATCCACAGTAAAAGCTATGCGCAATAACTTCGTACTCTTTCTGAGTGGTTTAAAACCCCGGTTCCGCCTTGGGCACCACTCCTCCTATGTATCCTCTGGATACCTACTTTAACAGGGTGTTGCTACTAGGGGTCTGTTGAAACAATTCCTTCAGCACATACAAAGAGAAACGTGCAGTAGCCCCTGTGTGACAGGCCAAGACTATTATGATTCTAGGCTCTTGGTTGTATGGCCTTAAAGGAATCTATTCCTGATTCCAAGTCTTGAGCTCTACCCCGGGCCCATGAGTCTAGCCCTAACAGGTAAGTATTTTGGGGTATGTAGCCTAAGCCTTTGGCCGTAGGGAATAACGTCACTGACAGCCGTCTAACGTCCCAGGGGCGACTCCCATAGCAATATGGTAGAGTTGGTACTTAGTGCTCGCCATGGTTCTGGCATGCACTCCCCTCAGCATGGTGGCTTGGGTATACCGTTTCCCCATAGCGACCCCTAGAGGAACGAGACATCTAGGTTTCTTCCCATGCTGCGGACGCAAGCTTCAGACGAAGAAGTGAATGATGTGTGCTAATGATTTAATGATTTATCGCACTGGTAGTGACGTCATGGCTGTAGCCGGCCAACAAGTTGGTGTTTTTTCAATGTATGCTTCAGACACGGGTCACAACGAGGCGTTCCCCATAGCGACCCCTAGAGGACGCAGTGTCTCGTTCCCTACTCAGGGAACCATGGTTACATAAGTAACCTGAGACGTTC
>NW_015505199.1:3128315-3139625 GCF_001515645.1 Sinocyclocheilus grahami | reverse complement strand
CTCTTTCTGAGTGGTTTAAAACCCCGGTTCCGCCTTGGGCACCACTCCTCCTATGTATCCTCTGGATACCTACTTTAACAGGGTGTTGCTACTAGGGGTCTGTTGAAACAATTCCTTCAGCACATACAAAGAGAAACGTGCAGTAGCCCCTGTGTGACAGGCCAAGACTATTATGATTCTAGGCTCTTGGTTGTATGGCCTTAAAGGAATCTATTCCTGATTCCAAGTCTTGAGCTCTACCCCGGGCCCATGAGTCTAGCCCTAACAGGTAAGTATTTTGGGGTATGTAGCCTAAGCCTTTGGCCGTAGGGAATAACGTCACTGACAGCCGTCTAACGTCCCAGGGGCGACTCCCATAGCAATATGGTAGAGTTGGTACTTAGTGCTCGCCATGGTTCTGGCATGCACTCCCCTCAGCATGGTGGCTTGGGTATACCGTTTCCCCATAGCGACCCCTAGAGGATGCAGTTCGAAGTTCCCATGAAAGGGAACGTCTCAGGTTACTTATATAATCATGGTTCCATGAGTAGGGAACGAGACACTGCATCTTCTAGGTTTCTTCCCATGCTGCGGACGCAAGCTTCAGACGAAGAAGTGAATGATGTGTGCTAATGATTTATACTATAGTCGCACTGGTAGTGACGTCATGGCTGTAGCCGGCCAACAAGTTGGTGTTTTTTCAATGTATGCTTCAGACACAGGTCACGACGAGGCGTTCCCCATAGCGACCCCTAGAGGACGCAGTGTCTCGTTCCCTACTCAGGGAACCATGGTTACATAAGTAACCTGAGACGTTCTGGCAGGTCAAGCTTGCATCAGCTGACTCTCAGCTGATCCTTATATACCTATAGGAATACGACACCTATCTAAGCATTCATATATAAGGTCCCTCAGTATTATCAGCAGTTTTTGCGTTGTTCAATAGCTAATTACCCTCCTCCATCCCCAGCTCCTCCTCTGTCAGTCAGGATTCAGCCTTCTGATTAATCTTTGAATCAGACTAATTCTAAAATGTGTACATAAAATTATTGAAATTTAATGATATCTGCAATACATTTATGTTGGTTCTGTTCTGTTACCCTGGGGGGTTATCACTGCTCTCCCTGCTCTCATCCATGCTAGGCTGCATGGATATGCAGAGAGTTCTTGCCCAGAACGGAACCATAACGCCAAATCCAAACTGTATGCTAATTGTCAATCATCTTTGACGATAGTGGTCCTGACAGAAATATGTTATATTAATGAATGTGAAGCTTTATTTGTTATACAGTGCGTGTGTGTGTGTGTGTGTGTGTGTTTGTGTGTATTTATATTCTCTAATATGTTGTTTTTATACTTATAATCAACTAGTTTTTATTTGATTAGTTTTAAATACAGCAATTAGGCTTATATGAGGGTTAATTGATTGATTGATGAATGAATGAATGAACAACTGTATCAAATATGTCCCAATTATGAATATTACGTTTCATTTGTTAGGGGAAGAATCCTTCCTTGCACTATATATATATATATATATATATATATATATATATATATGAATATTTTATGACATTTTGTTATATTTTAACTTAAACAGTATTTTCTGGTGAAACATGTTCCAATAACCTATTTTCAACTTTGAAAAATATGTTTTACAGTCTACATTTACAGCAAGCATAAGACACTTAATTGATGAATGAATGAATCAAGTGAATGAATGAGCCACACACATCATCTTCTAATTGCAAATATGAAGTTTTATTTGTTGGAAAATGTCTCCTAGTTCTGTTCTGCTCAGTCTTATTAATTTTTTCAATTAGTTCCAGAACACTTAATTTCCAAAGAAAATGTTTGGAGTGTCCAGAAATTTCCAAACAGCGCTCAGATGAGAATTTAATAATGGGTATACATGGTGTGTGCAAGCATGGTGTGCATGTGTGTGTTTGTCTGGCTTTGGGAGAATTCTGTTTACCATTAGCTTGAATTAATTTTGTTGTTCTCACTTGTGTTTGCTCATTCACTCCACACACACATGCTAACACACACACAGCGCCTCCCCAGAGCCATGTACCCAAACACAAATGTATTTTGAACAAACCCACCTCGTCTGTCAGTCTGCATGTACATTGTCTGGAAAGAATGTACTTCAGTTATAGTGTATATGTGCTTTCACAAGAAGTACATGAGTGATTTATTTTAAGCTCTCCTACCAGCGATGCAGTTTGTGCAGCGAGGCAGCCACAAGCCAGACTCTTTAACCTGAAGGTCCATATGGAATGATGCCTAATTAAGAAGGCCTTTTTTCGAAGCATAGTTCAAAGACCAGCGGCCATTCTTAGCCATCTTATGTGCATTCTAAATGCATAGAATAAGCAAATAAGAGCACCGTTGGCATGCCTCGGGCAGGTATATAATGCACTGGTTTTGCCAGACACCATCTGAGCTCCAAAGCGGCTCCTCTGAGCACCAGCAGGATTACACAGCATTCAGAATTGAATTGAGAATGCATTTTAAATTCCAATTCAGTCTCTGAAGAATTGCAATTTAAACATAAGGAAGTTAAATTAAAATGTATTGAAATTCAAATAAGTTAATATAACCACAATTTTTAACAGAACAACAAGAAACGTTTGTCAAGACAGACTTTAAATTTTGGCTTCACAATGTTTTGTTTTGAAATGTCTTTCAAAGTTTATAGACAAAACAGATAGATGGACGGACAGACAGACAGACAGACAGACAGACAGATGATAGAATAGAATTGAATTGAATTGAATTGAAAGGGAGCCAGTTCTTCAGTTCTGAATTTGGCCCAGCCCTGCAAACCACAACTGACATCCGATCTGGCTGCCCTGAGTGACCACAACAGAGCAGAACAGACACATCAGACTGGCCCATTTGAGAGATAATTTCAGATCTGCCACCTGTACCGCTGCTGAAACCGCCAGGAGACACAATGCCCGATGAAGAACAGGCGACCTGTCAGCCTCTGCTTACACCTCCTAGACATCACACCTGACTGACCTGGGCCAGACGGATGCTGCAATTAACTCGTCAGCAGTGGCATTGGGTCTTCGTAAATGAGTCTCTCTTCAGCAAGCTCAGAGGAAATGAGAGGTATGTTCTGTGTGCATGTCAGGCCAAAAAATAAAATAGGTTCTTTGATCACAATAGATAAAACCGTGGTTAAATAGTTAAATAGGTTAAATAGGTCTTTAAAAACAAAAATTGTATTTAATACCTGAATTCCTGGTGAAGAACTTCACTACACATTGTCCATCTGATGCATACTGCATACGGAAATGACAAGATTTTTCATAATATGAAAATCTAATCTGATTGGCTGGATTTACACCACTTACTGTATAGTTTTAATTAATCCATTAATTTATTTTAAAAACTGTAATATTTTGAAATGTTATTACACATTAATATAATTGTTTTCCTGTGATGGTAAAGCTGAATTTTCAGCAGCTATTTCTCCAGTCTCACATGATCTTTCAGAAAATCATTCTAATAATTATCTCTAACAATCATTTTAAAATTCTAATTTCACTGCTCAGGAAACATTTCTTATTATTATCACAGTTGTGCTGCTTAATATTTTTATGGACACTTTTTTTTTTTTTGACAAATAGAAAGTTAAAAATAACAGCATGTATTTGAAATGCAACATTTTTAAAAAAAAAGTCTTGATTGTCACTTTTTCTCAATTGAATGTTTCTTTGCTGAAAAAAAATACCAATTTCTTTCAAAAAAGTCTTACTGGCCCCAAACTTTTGAATTATTACATTCACATTTCTTTTCAGCTGATTGTGGACAGAAACCTTCAAATATGAGATTGCACAGTAGTCTATTTTATTTATATATTTTTCCACCCATTCCAATAATGTGTTGCTTTAAATGTCAGCCTCTTCCTGTTTAAGTTGGCAGTTTGGGGCAGAATAAACTGATAGTCTAAAGTCTGGCTCTACCAGACTAAATTGTGTAGAAAGCAATTGTGTAGAGTCAAGGACTAATGTGCACTTTTTTATGTTGTTTTTCAGAGTATTTAGTTTGTTTACTGGTATTGTCAGCAATGAAAGCTGAAATTTCAGTCAGACATTAAGCATTGCATTTCTTTTTGCCATCAATATCTCTGTGTGTGTGTGTGTGTGTGTGTGTGTGTGTGTGTGTGTGTGTGTATCTTTGTTCAGATTGAAATTCCTTTCAGGTCAAGGGCTCGGTCCATTGATCTGGATATTTAATTTCATCCAGGAAAGCCCATTTGCAGAGGGATTCCTTCTCTCTCATCTCTCTCCCTCTCTTTCTTTTTTTCATTCAGCAGTGTTTAGCTCCTTAGTGTTGTTTTCAGAGGGGAGAATAGGCTGGTCTTCTCAAAGATGATAAAGGGAAAATGAAAAAGAGAAGGAACAAGGGAGAAAATAAGAGTGTGTGAAATAGTTTGAGTCAGTCTCTGGCGGGTAGAGTGGCATCAGCAGGGTACCTGTCACACAAGAATTGTGAGAAAGACTAGTCCTTCTGAAAGCAGAAACCAGACAAAACTTTACTGTATAGTGTAGATGGCTCATCCCATAGGAAAGAAAAATCTAAAGTGAGATCTCTTTAACATCTCAAATATTTCTCCTAGACAGAAATGAGGTTACTTTAAGATCGAATGGAGATTTTTGCTTGAGTCTCCTGCTTCTCAAACGTGTCTCCTGAGACACAAACTCTGACAATCTCACAATGGTCTCCTTTAAAGCTTTAAAAGAGATCTCAACAACATCACACACTGTGCTCAGATATTTCTCCTTAGCTAGAGACTCTGGATCTCTCACATTTGTCTCTTTTAAAGCTTTAGAATAGATCTCAACAAGAGCACACACTGTACTCAGATTTTCCTCCTTAGCTAAAAACCCTGGATCTCTCACATTTGTCTCTTTTAAAGCTTTAGAATATATCTCAACAACATCACAAACTGTGCTCAGATATTTCTCCTTAGCTTGAGAATCTGGAGGTCTCACATTTGTCTCATCCAAAGTTTCAAACAAGATCTCAACAGCATCACACACTGTGCTCAGATATTTATCCTAGTCTAAAGACTCTGGTGGTCTAATTTTTGTCTCCTTTAAAGCTTTAGAATAGATCTCAACAACATCACACACTGTGCTCAGATTTTTCTCCTTAGCTAAAGACTCTGGTGGTCTCACATTTGTCTCCTCCAAAGTTTCAAACAAGATCTCAACAGCATCGCACACTGTGCTCAGATTTTTCTCCTTTGCTAGAGACTCTGGATCTCTTACATTTGTCTCCTTTAAAGCTTCAGAAGAGATCTCAACAACATCACACACTGTGCTTAGATTTGTCTCTTTAGCTAAATAATCTGGGGGTTTAATATTTGCCTCCTGCAATGCTTTAGAAGAGATCTCAACAACTTTACAAAGTGTGCATCAAGTCAAGTACTTGAAAGGCACTAAATAAAGGGGGGAAATCATAAATTCAGAGTTAAGAGAAATTATGCAGAAATAAGGATAATGATACTTTTTATAGGACAATGTTTATGTACGTAGGCACATAATTTGTTGTTGGAAATAATTTACCGGATGCCTTAATCAAAACTGATCTACAGAAAATGTACCCTAGAGCTTTCTTTGCTGAAAGGCACATACATGGCTTATGACTCAGTCTTGATTATCAATTAGCTATTTTGATAATTAATACATAATATATGGAAGAAATGTTTGAGCTCATATTGAGGCATTTGACTTGGTGCACACTTTGTAAAGTTATTGAGATCAATTCTGAAATTTAGAGGAGACAAATGTGAGGGCTCTCGAGTCTTTAGCTAAGGAGAAAAATCTGAGCACAGTGTGTGATGTTTTTGAGATCTCTTCTAAACTTTTGAGGAGACAAATGTGAGAGATCAAGAGTCTCTAGCTAAGGATAAATATCTGAGCACACTATGTGATGTTTTTGAGATCTCTTCTAAACTTTTGAGGAGACAAATGTGAGAGATCCAGAGTCTCTAGGTAAGGAGAAATATCTGAGCACAGTGTGTGATGTTGTTGAGATCTCTTCTGAAGCTTTAAAGGAGACAAATGTAAGAGATCCAGAGTCTCTAGCAAAGGAGAAAAATCTGAGCACAGTGTGCGATGCTGTTGAGATCTTGTTTGAAACTTTGGATGAGACAAATGTGAGACCTCCAGATTCTCAAGCTAAGGAGAAATATCTGAGCACAGTTTGTGATGTTGTTGAGATATATTCTAAAGCTTTAAAAGAGACAAATGTGAGAGATCCAGGGTTTTTAGCTAAGGAGGAAAATCTGAGTACAGTGTGTGCTCTTGTTGAGATCTATTCTAAAGCTTTAAAAGAGACAAATGTGAGAGATCCAGAGTCTCTAGCTAAGGAGAAATATCTGAGCACAGTGTGTGATGTTGTTGAGATCTCTTTTAAAGCTTTAAAGGAGACCATTGTGAGATTGTCAGAGTTTGTGTCTCAGGAGACACGTTTGAGAAGCAGGAGACTCAAGCAAAAATCTCCATTCGATCTTAAAGTAACCTCATTTCTGTCTAGGAGAAATATTTGAGATGTTAAAGAGATCTCACGAGCTTTCTTTGCTGAAAGGCACATACATGGCTTATGACTCAGTCTTGATTATCAATTAGCTATTTTGATAATTAATACATAATATATGGAAGAAATGTTTGAGCTCATATTGAGGCATTTGACTTGGTGCACACTTTGTAAAGTTATTGAGATCAATTCTGAAATTTAGAGGAGACAAATGTGAGGGCTCTCGAGTCTTTAGCTAAGGAGAAAAATCTGAGCACAGTGTGTGATGTTTTTGAGATCTCTTCTAAACTTTTGAGGAGACAAATGTGAGAGATCAAGAGTCTCTAGCTAAGGATAAATATCTGAGCACACTATGTGATGTTTTTGAGATCTCTTCTAAACTTTTGAGGAGACAAATGTGAGACCACCGGAGTCTCTAGTTAAGGATAAATATCTGAACACAGTGTGTAATGTTATTGAGATCTCTTCTAATGCTTTAAAGAAGACCATTGTGAGAGTGTTAGATTTTTTGTCTCAGGAGACAAGTTTGAGAAGCAGGAGACTCAAGCAAAAATATCCATTCGATCATTCGATCTCTAGGAGAAAATTCTGAGCACAGTGTGTGATGATCATGAGATCTCTTCTAAAACTTTAAATGAGACAAATATGAGACCACCAGAGTCTTTAGTTTAGGAGAAAAATCTTAGCACAGTGTGTGATGTTCTTGAGATCTTTTCTAAAGCTTTGAATAAGACAAATGTGAGAAATCCAGTGTCTCTAGCTAAGGAGAAAAATCTGAGCACAGTGTGTGATGTTGTTGAGATCTCTTTTAAAGCTTTAAAGGAGACCATTGTGAGATTGTTAGATTTTTCTGTCTCAGGAGACAAGTTTGAGAAGCAGGAGACTCAAGCAAAAGTTTCCGTTCAACTTAAAGTAACCTAATTTCTGTCTAGGAGAAGTATTTGAAATGGTAAAGAGATCTCTTTTTTATTTTATTTTTCTTCCCTCTGGTTAGCTTCAATGTCATTTATCTACACCATTTCAATCAAAGACAATACATGCATTGTCATATTTGAAGTTGTTTTATGTAGACAGTGTTTTATTGCACAGTGATTTAACAGAGGAAACCATAACCTATATTTACATACATGTAAAAATGGGCTGTACAAGACAATTTTAATACTAAACAAAGCAAAAAAAAAAACACTGGTACACTAGTGTTACATTTGTTTAAAAAAAAAAAGGGATTGCTCTTATCCTAAACATCTTGCACTTGTAAGTCCTTTCTAGTGTGTTTGGAAAATGTGGTGTATATACAATGACCTGACCGTAGAGTAACCTGTCAGAGCCATAGCCTTGTGGGCAGCACATCGATGTGAAGGCACAGCTGCACCTCAAACAACATGGGTTTGAATCCCAGCTGAAGGTACTTTCCTGCTCCTGTTCAGTTCTCACCTGTCCAATTGTTTCCTGTCTCTACACCTATTGTCCTGACCATTAAAGGTGAAAAACCCCAGTGCAATAAAAACAGCAACCTCTGAGCAGTAAAATATTTTTATTGTAAGAGATTACAGCAAGACAATAAAGAGATCTCCCATGTTTCTCACACATTTCTCTCCCATTGTCATTTTGGATTCCTTACTTTCAGAACTTTCTCATGTCTCAGTTGTTTCTACTTTTATTTCTCCTAAGGATTTTTAGGAGAAACATCTGAGACACTGTTCAGACTAAAATGAGAAATGCATGAGAATCACAACTAAGTCTCCTGAGGTTAGGAAAAGCAATAAAATATTCCTATAATGGAGTCTTGATAGAAATTGCAGCAAGACAATAAAGATATATTCTATTTTTCTTCCACCACATTCTCTGTTTTGACTCATTTTGTCTCAAATATTTCTCATGTCTCATTTGTGTCTACTTCTGTTTCTCCTAAGGAATTTTAGGAGAAACATCTGAAATCCTGTTGATACTAAAATGAGAGATATATGAGAATCTCATCTAAGTCTCCTGAGCTTAGGAAAAACAATATTTTTTTTCCTATGGGATTCTTAGAAAACGCTGCTCTATTTATGTGCACATGACTTACCACCTAAAGAATTATAAGAGAAAAAACTCAGTTACTGAACTTATAGTCACTTAGTCAACTGTTTAGCATGTAAAATGCAAAATAATTGTGTAAACATTTTATTTATATCTAAGTATCTACCAAATGTATCTCCTTTATTTCCCTGTTCATCACTTTAATCTACAATTGTATACACACATATATATATATATATATATCATTGTTTTTTCCATATTATTTATTTACTATTACAGTAATATTCATGTTTAATTAACTTTTATTTTTATATTAATAGTTATCATTAAAATTTGAGCAATTTCGTGCTTTTGTCATTTTATTAGGTTTTTTTTTTGTTGTCATTTTAGCCTAACCTTTTTTCCAGTTTTAATTAATATTTTTTTATAATATTTATATTTCATTTTAACTTTAATTCAATCAACAAAAAAACTAATTTTAATAGTTTTAGTTTTAGTCAGCGATAACAACACTGCATGCATTTTGTGAGAAATTTCTCAATTTGTCTTTGTCCCTGCACTTTCCTTTATCTTTATACTTACTGGACTTGTCAAGCTCAAAATATATTTGTTAAATATTGAAGATAATAACTAAATTATTATGTTAAATAATAAAATAATAAACGTCTTTTTAAAAAAAAACATAATTAGAGATTTCTTGGGCACAAAGTGGGCAGTGGGCACAAAAAATGATTACTATGAATAATGTGTGTGTTATTTGCTAGTCAGCTATTTTTGCACTATATTTGAAAAACTTTAACTTTTTAACATTCAACCATGATGTGCGACAAATCAATTTGTGTGTGCTTAAATGCTTGCAATGCATTTGCAATTATGCAATGCTTAATTTATGTATTTTAACAGTGCTATAAATTGATGCAAGCCATGGGTGTATTTCAAGTGTTTACATGTTATCGAGCTTCAAGCACAACCTTTCCAAAAACCACTTCTGCTAGTCACAACATTTTTTTTGTCTCAGCTAAAGCTAATAAGCTTCATGTCTCACCTCTGTTCTAAACAAGGAATTGCAGAAAATATAGAAAATAGTTCTCTACCTTGGTGGTTTTAGGATGTAAACTCTCCCCATGCTTGGTTTGTTGCCCGCTTCGCTGAAATCACGTGAAACCCACACATCGCATCTTGGCGGTTGTTCACTGACCTGTTTGTGAGTTGTAACCCCAGACAGAAGCCAGTGCTAAAAGCTTTGGCCTGGTGGTGTGACGGGAACGAATGTGAGGGAGTGTGTGTGAGATTGAGGTGTCTCGTTGCAGTTTAATTATGGCCTGGGACAAAAAATCGTCCCTGGCATTTTTTGGTCCAGGAGTCCCATCACCACTTCGATATTTATATATATATATATATATATATATATATATATATATATATATATATATATATATATATATATATATATTTATTTCCCCCAAAATATTTTTTTCATTTAAATTGCACTGTGCAAGTAAGCTATTTTAAACAGATTTGTTTTTAAGATTTAAAATGCTCTATGCATTGTTTTTTCCACATTATTTATTTACTATTACAGTAATATTCATGTTTAATTAACTTTTATTTTATATTAATAGTTATCATTAAAATTTGAGCAATTTCGTGCTTTTGTCATTTTATTAGGTTTTTTTTTTTTTTTTATTTTAGCCTAACCTTTTTCCAGTTTTAATTAATATTTTTTTATAATATTTATATTTCATTTTAACTTTAATTCAATCAACAAAAAAACTAATTTTAATAGTTTTAGTTTTAGTCAGCGATAACAACACTGCATGCATTTTGTGAGAAATTTCTCAATTTGTCTTTGTCCCTGCACTTTCCTTTATCTTTATACTTACTGGACTTGTCAAGCTCAAAATATATTTGTTAAATATTGAAGATAATAACTAAATTATTATGTTAAATAATAAAATAATAAACGTCTTTTTAAAAAAAAACATAATTAGAGATTTCTTGGGCACAAAGTGGGCAGTGGGCACAAAAAATGATTACTATGAATAATGTGTGTGTTATTTGCTAGTCAGCTATTTTTGCACTATATTTGAAAAACTTTAACTTTTTAACATTCAACCATGATGTGCGACAAATCAATTTGTGTGTGCTTAAATGCTTGCAATGCATTTGCAATTATGCAATGCTTAATTTATGTATTTTAACAGTGCTATAAATTGATGCAAGCCATGGGTGTATTTCAAGTGTTTACATGTTATCGAGCTTCAAGCACAACCTTTCCAAAAACCACTTCTGCTAGTCACAACATTTTTTTTGTCTCAGCTAAAGCTAATAAGCTTCATGTCTCACCTCTGTTCTAAACAAGGAATTGCAGAAAATATAGAAAATAGTTCTCTACCTTGGTGGTTTTAGGATGTAAACTCTCCCCATGCTTGGTTTGTTGCCCGCTTCGCTGAAATCACGTGAAACCCACACATCGCATCTTGGCGGTTGTTCACTGACCTGTTTGTGAGTTGTAACCCCAGACAGAAGCCAGTGCTAAAAGCTTTGGCCTGGTGGTGTGACGGGAACGAATGTGAGGGAGTGTGTGTGAGATTGAGGTGTCTCGTTGCAGTTTAATTATGGCCTGGGACAAAAAATCGTCCCTGGCATTTTTTGGTCCAGGAGTCCCATCACCACTTCGATATTTATATATATATATATATATATATATATATATATATATATATATATATATATATATATATATATATATAT
>NW_015505199.1:3114002-3126674 GCF_001515645.1 Sinocyclocheilus grahami | reverse complement strand
ATATATATATATATATATATATATATATATATATATATATATATATATATATATATATATATATATATATATAAACACTAGCAGTCAAAAGATTTTTAATGTTTTTTAAAGAATTCTCTTCCGCTCACCAAGCCTACCTTTATTTGATCCAAAATACAGCAAAAGCAGTAATATAGTGAAATATTTTTACTATTTAAAATAACTGTTTTCTATTTGAAGATATTTTAAAATGTAATTTATTCCTAAGATTTCAAAGCTGAATTTTTAGCATCATTACTCCAGTCACATGATCCTTCAGAAATCATTAAAATATTCTGAGTTGCTGCTCAAAAAACATTTATTATTATTAGTATTATGTTGAAAACAGCTGAGTAGAATTTTTCAGGTTTCTTTGATTAATAGAAAGTTCAGAAGAACAGCATTTATCTGAAAAAAAATTTTTAACATTATAAATGTCTTTGTCACTTTTGATCAATTTAAAGCATCCTTGCTAAATAAAAGTATTAATTTCTATCATTTCCCAAAAAATAAAATAAAAAATAAAATAAAAATACTGACTCCAAGCTTTTGAATGGTATATGTATAATGTTACAAAAGCTTTTTATTTCATATGAATGCTGACCTTTGGATCTTTCTTACTGTTCAAACAATTTTGACTGGTAGTGTATGTATGTAGTCTATGTACAGTATCACACTCATATCACATCTTGTTTTGGATAAGAATAAAATGTCAGGTCCGACAATATCGTGTCTTTTTTTAATTTAAATCTAGCTTTATTCGCATTGGCCCATGGAAACCTCTATGAACACACTTGACTTGACTTGGCTAAAAAATCGTGGGGGACGAATCTACGTTTTATTAAAAAGTGTTTACGTATGTTACACTCATGGCGCACACACATTAGGATAGGTGAGATTCCTGCCTCCGTTGCGAGTCCCTATCAAGCACTTTAACAATTCAACTACTCTCTTCTTCTCCTCCTGCCTTGCTCTTTGACCCGCATCACTCACCGCAGAGCAAGCCTGTTCTTGATAGATCTGCTGTGAAAATGTGGGAAAAGCCGACGAGGAAGAAGTTGGGGTGATGCGATCTTTATATAGGCGGAGCAAAATATTTAATCGCTCCGTCTATAGAGCATTGTGATTGGATGTTTACGCTGTCAATACAGGAGACAAACCAATGGGCCACTGGCTGCTCGCTGTCCCTACGTGATGGTTTTCGGCAAAAAAACATTCTGTCGGCCCCTTAAGTGTGTCAGTCCACCGGGAAAATGCCCGGTATGCCCGATTACCAATCCAGCCCTGGCCTGGGATGTAATCCAGTGCAGAGTGTCTACAAACTGCGTTGCCTTCTGCCACCTTGATTGACACAGGGGTTCAAATGAGTCTCATTCAGAGATAAAGATGGAAGGACTGAAATTGAGAGAAGGCAGGAGAGAGGAGAGTGTAAATTGTAAAAATTTGCAAATCAGTGCCATATTTAGTGGTCACTTATGGGTGTGTTTTGTTTCTTGTTAATATGGTGACTATCCTTTAGGGGATACAGTAATGAAAATAACCATATTTGTTTAGTGGAGTAAACCAAAAGTTTTTTTCTAGTACCAAACAATCCCTCGTAACCGGTGAACTCTCATATGACACAGTGTTTTTTAGTGTATATCTTAAGGTTTACGTGTTAATTTAAAGTTCTAGGAAAGATTTACAGACACATTTAGTTAAACAATGACATTGGAACTCTAAAAATTCAGTGAATCCAAATCTGAATTTGAAAATGTTTAAGTATTGGGAAATCAACTTATCAGAGAGAGAGAGAGATACGTAGAGAGACTTAGAGAGAGTCTCTAAGAGAGAGTCTTCTCTGCAAATTATTTTATTTAAAAAGTAAGTGAGCCTAAACAGCTGAATAATGTTTACATTGAATCATATGAATCATACACACATGAATCATCACATATACAGTATATATGAATTCAGAAATCACTTGGGAGAATTAGGCAGGCAGTAAAACAAAGTAATAATTAAAAATTCAAGCAATTACCAATTTTATTGGTTACAAGCGTCCATAGAAATGGTAACTAGAGCAGACACAGAATGTTTAATTTGAAGTCAGTGAGCCTAACAGCCAAAACCGATGGAAACATGTTTCCATCTTAGCGCAAAAACACAACCACTAATTGTGAGATAATGCTTAACATAATTCATAAAGTCATACTGTGAGAATAGACATTTAAAATAGGTATTGTGAGGGGAAAAAACTGTAATCGCAAGATATAAAGATATTACTCAGTCTTTCAACAGAAATACATTTTGCAGTGAATTGGGGAGACACTGGTGCACACCTTATGAAACTGGGAAGTCCAGTCACCCTACTTGATAACTGTACAGTGCAATTTATCCTCCTTTTATACTATTTGTATATCACAAAAGAAGAAGGTCAACAGGCTGCCTTTTTCTTTCTTCTTTCACTCTGGTCTCATTCTCTGTTTTACTATAAATGTCACTAATTCTGTTGGGATTCTGTCATTTGTCTTCTCAAGGTGGAGACATGACACACATTCGCTCTCACACACACACATTCACAAAAGTAACCTTCAACAGTCCTCCTCCACTAATACCAATATTCAAATAGAATACTACTATTCTTTGTCTGTAGTATAGGCTACATATGCTGTGTACATTGACCTTCCATTTCCAGTGTGATGAATGAATCAGACATAATTACAGCTGCTATGCTTAACATGTCTCTCTGTCTTTTTCTTTGAAATAACAGTTTTTATTTCCTTGAAGCCATTCTGGAGCCAAACTCATTCACAAGCTAAATGACCTCAAATCACAACAATGTAGTGTCCTGCTGTTTGAAGAGTTTATGCTGCAATAATGCCTAATGTGTCACATATTGTTGTTTAAAAAATAGTAGGCACTATGAGGTGTATACCACATAGTAATCCGTTATTATTAAGGTAATATGCTATTTTGAATATAGATATACGGTTTGTGCGGTTTTCTTTACGGTGGTGATGTTTTTTCTCAACAGGAAGTTGGGTAGCAACCGTTTAAAAAAAAATTGTCAATAGTCTTTATTTTACATTCGGAAAATGAAGATACTTTCTACATTTTAGCTGTTTAAGCACAACTTTGCCATAGCCTCAAAGGTAACAGACATGTACTAAAAGCCATTTTAAATTGTCTATAGAGTGCAAAATAAAAATTGAAATAAAAATCTTAAATTGAATTCCTGAATAATCTGGAAGAAACTGACCCTTCGGAAAGACCCGCCCCCCTTTGTTACTGTTGCTACGTCCGACAAGTCATGCCGCTCTCACACCACACGTCATCATGTTCTCACTTCTCACGCAGTGAAAAGTACATCACGGAGCAAAGAGGAAACTTACAACGTGCCGACAGGCAAGACAGAGCAGGTTACTTTTTGTATAAAACAAAGCCTCAGCTTTCAAATTTTGTCATTTAAAAAAAAAAAAAAAAAAAAAAATTTAATACTGTTTTGTGGCACTTTAATGTGTCCTGAAAGAACACTGTAGCGCCTCAGTTCAAGTGGCACGTTAACTGATGATCTCTTCTTCTTTTTCTAGTTATATGGCACAAAATAACTATGAATGAACATCAGAAGGTATCTTGTTTCAACCGTGGAAAGACGTCAATGCATTTTAAGTTCACGGACGTTGATTTACACTCCTGTCTGGTTTGATTGTCGGACAAAATGGCAGATTCGGCTTTATGATTGGTCAGATCGCCTGTCAATCAAACTACCGTTGAAGGGTCAATTTGAAGTGTCTGGGGGAGGGGAAATCCTATAAAATCTTAGGGTGCATTTACACATTAACAAATACTAAATTTAAAAAGTTTTTCCTCTGCATTTTTTAAAAGTTTTGCATACAAACAACAACGTTGTCTACATGACCCACGAAAACGACTAAAAATGCTGCATTATATGCATGCCAGGTCAGTAGTTGATGATCTCACTTTGTAAAGAAACACTATAAACCAGCGCACATACCTATAGACTGAAGACGTAATACACAAGTGCATGACATCACTATTTCACAAATTCGCGTTTTTGTAGTTTACATGGAGAAGATAACGAAATCGTTTTCAAAAACGTGCACTTTGAAATCGTTTTTAAAAGTTTGCTTTTCAGGCCCTCAAAATTCTGCTGTTTTTAGTTGAAAACTGTTGTGTAAACATTCCCTTAGTAATTATTTTTTGTGATTCTGTTTATTTCTGCAGAAACTCTCAGTCAGAAACTGTCAGTCTGACTGTCTGTAGGTGTCCGACTGTCTTTTCAGCAGAAGGATGATATGATCCAGCCACGAAACAGCAGCAGTGTCATGATCACACCGTACAGCAGGTCCTCTAAAACGACCTTTAGCTGCAAAAAGTGAGGGAGAGACACCTAAAGATGATGAAGTGCTGCCACAGGCCCAGCTGATGGACTGGGGGGTCAAATGTTAGACTGTTATGTGCTGTTTCCCCTCCTCTCTTCCTCCCTGCCTCTCTCTTTCTTTCAAATTATTACTCTCTGTACATCCCCACATCAAAGCGGACTGATAATTCTATAATTTTCAACCTGGGGAAATACCAATATACAACAGAGAGAGCAAAGGAGAAGAGCGAGCACGAGCGCAACAGAGATGAGTGTGTTTGGTTGCTAAGGAACTGCTTGGTCGTGCTCAGATTGTACTGTCTGGTGTGTGTCAAAGTGATGGCGTGGAAACAGAAGGAACATGAAACCACTTTCTCTCTGTATTTTCATCTCCTGAACAGCGAGATAACCTCCTATCAGACCGCACACATCGGTCCGAGACCTCTCTTTAAAGGGTTAGATTGTAGCTGTGCCGCTTTACCTCTCGGCTTTACCTCATCAAACTTTACGGTTAACCTCTCATCTGTGCCAAAGCACACTACTGTTAACCTCGCATCTGTAATGGTGCGTACTTTACCGTTAACCTCTCGTCTCAACCTCGGCAAGCTTTATTCTTCGTCTCTGCAGCACACTATAGCACGTGTTTCAAAGTGAATAAACGGAGAACTTATGAGGAGCAGAAGATATAGAATCTTGCAGAAAAATGAAAAGGAAAGAAAGTCCAATCTTTTAGTAAAAAGCACCAATAAGTTTATTTGCAGAGTGTGCATGCACTATTGCTAGGCCAACTTGAAAAATACAGTTTTTCTTTTAGCCTACGCTGAAGAAGTAAATATTATGATAACATTTGGCCCAGATTTTATCGGTGATTTGAAATATGTCATTGGTGCATAAGCTTAGCCAGCAGTTGTGGAGATTTCAGTCTTATTCAACTAGATCGGAGCCTGCATGCTTTTCAAAAATCAAACACAGAAATAGCTGTCCTGGGACGTTGCCACGATGGCCACCAAGTGAACTGACTTGCTTTAAATGGAACTAAATCTGTTTAATCTGATAAAGCAAGAAGCATTTAAAGCTATAACATCCATTTAAATCAAACTTCCCCCCCCCCTTACAAAGCTACGACAGTACATTTAGTCATCTTTTTTATTTCTATAGTGCTGCAGGGATTAAATTTTTTTGTAGGCCAACCCAAAATTTGGCATCACCGTAATTACCTTGACAAAAATGCAACATTACAACAAGTTGATTATGGACAACTTTCTCTAAGATCCTATTCATAAAAGGCAATTTAGAAATAGGCCTAACAAAATTTTTATCCTGTGACGCTAAGTTCATTTTCTTTAAGACTGGTTCAATAACGGCATGCGTAAACCCTAGTGGTACAGTGCCATAAAATAAACTACTGTTAATAATCGATAATATACTGGGAACTTGTGGTAACCACTGACCTTATTTCAGGCATTTAACCAAAAACCTATTCAAAAAACCCATTGACATCAACGATGGAAACTGTTATTTCACCCAAATATGAACTTTTTTTATTACATCATTTTTGGAACACTAGTTCCTATTATTTTTGAAAGTCATACAGGTTTAGAATGTCATGAGGGTGGGTAAATGATCACAGAATGTGCTATCACTTTAAAATATCAAATATGTTCAGATTGGCTGTGCTTGTATGGTGTTGCACAGAGTTTTAGTTTTCAGATTGGACAGACAAATGACTTGTTGCTAGGGCAGTGAGTGCTATGGATGTAATTATGGAGTAGGTGTAGTAGAGGGATGCCAGAAGAATTTTCTTCTTTTTCCAGAAGAACTTAGTTGAGCAGCCATGTATGCATCATTGGAGATGTGATTGGGAGGATTAGATGCACATGCTTCTATGAACCTCTTGTTTCCTTTAGTATTATCATTCTTAATTTTTCATGTCACTGATAAGAGTTAATTATTTCTTGGTAGCGTTGTCCACATTCATTTGTATGCTACATAAACATGTAGAATGCAAATCAAGTTATGTAAGAGGCCAAAGCAAATAACATCAATTACAATAACCACATCCACGCAAAATAACTGTGTTTATACCTGCTCCCTCTGGGCCTCACGTACACACACACACTCTGTTTGCGTGTGTGTGAATGAAAAGACAGAAAGTTGGGGACAAATGATAGAGGTCACAGGTTAAAATGGATAAATAAGAAGAATATGAAAGCACGGAAGTCAGAATCAAGGTCGCGGGCAGAATAAATAAATAGAGTGAATGACAAAAGTTTATAAATCTTCATTCATTGAAGTTGAATAAAATTAAGGACTTGTCATTTGAGGTCAGCTCTCAGAAAACAAAATAGATAAAAACTTGTTTTAAATTTCTACCAATGCATTTTTGTTCATGTTCTTGTTTTTGTTTTATACAGGCTTGTGAAAGAGAAAGTCAGTGCAAGGCTACGTAAACAACTATATAGTGTTACAGGCTTCATTTGCTTAATGATTACTAATGAGGTTCATCTCTCCTTCATACACATACACTTTCACAGTGGAAGGAGGTCTTTGTCCTCAGTGCCTTCATTTTAATCTTAAAAACATACTTAACATTATAGTTTAAGATTGAGAAGTGACAGTTTCTCTAAGTTTATTTATTTTTTTACAGAAAATAGTCAGGTTTGGAATGAACACTGGTAGCAAAGATGATTAAATATTATAAAATGCAATGATTTTTGACTATGTATTTTTTTTTGTATTGATTGAACTGTTGCATTTCACAGATTAATTGTTTTCTATTTTTCTACAATGTGTTTTACTTACAATATTGGATAACAGCCAGATATCTGAAAAGATTAAGTCTTTGTGATACTACAGAGGGTTAAAGATTAAAGTTATGAAGCAAACATATGTTGATTTTGAAGTTAATATTATTACTTATATTTATACAGTCTCTGAGACCCTAAACATAAAGACAAGTCACTCTAAAGCAAATATGAGTTTTAAATTATGCGCAACAAGTGCACTGCCTCAAAACTCTTCTGCTCTGTTTTTCATCATCTTTGAGCTTTGAATATTTAATTAGTTACTGAATGCAGAAAATTTCAAGTTAAGGTGCAATAAGTGCTGAGGCAATTGTGGAGGTACCACTAGGTGGGGCAAAAGAGCACATAGTGAAGTGTTGAACATAAATCATTACATGGACTGTCTCAGGACTATTAGTTTGAAATTGATTTAAAAAATGAGGTATCATAGCAATAGTTAAGCCTAAATGAGGATAGGATGTAGGGCAAAAGAATAGCTTGCTCAGATGTCTGTTCATTTCCATGCAGTGCAACTACTGGGTGCAGTATGTAAAGTAGGCAAGATGGGCTACTATGACATTTAATGTCAACACAAAATCAAAATTGACATTATTTAGTCTCTTAAAACAAGTTTTCCTGTTCTTATTGTAATTTGTCAGTGTATGGTACTCCAAAGACCATGTTTGGTTTTGTAATATTTAATCAAAACGTGATGACCTAGTTGTTCCATTGTCATGTTTTATTGATCGATCGATTGCCCAAAAATGAAAATTTGCTGAAAATCAGCCTTAGGCCGTTTAATTTCTTAAATGGAACATATTTGGAGAAATGTAGCATGACATCACTTGCTCACCAATAGATCCTCTGCAGTGAATGGGTGCCGTGAGAATGAGAGTCCAAAAGCTGATAAAAATCACAATTATCCACAAGTAATCCATATGAATCCAGTCCATCAATTAATATCTTGTAAAGCGAAAAGCTGCGTGTTTGTAATAAACAAATCCAGTGTTCGAATTGAGGTCGGTGTCCCGGACCCCCCATAACACCCAAAAAAATATACTTGGGGGGTCCGCTGGTTTTTCAATAAAACTATAATACTTAAAATGAAGTTTCGATTCCTGTATTAAATTTAGACCTGCATGTTACATCATATTTTATTTTTACTCGTTTTTCCAGCGTTGCTCATTATAATCAATCACACGCGATTCTGTTGAGCTTAGGAATGCATTAGCCAATCAGAGGCGTTCAGATCAGTTATCGCTGCAACCCCAGAGTTTTGTTCAGACTGAAACTCACAAATTCCCTCATCATATGCAACAAAGTGCAGATGTAGGTACGGTGTAAGAAAATGGGGTCAGAAAATGTATATATTTATATAATGTCATGTAAGGGTTACACTTTACTTGAAGGGGTGTGCATAAGACTGGCATGACACCTTCATAATCATGACATGACACCTACATAATCATGACATGACACATGTCATGAATATGAAGGTTTTTTTTTATGCATGTTTATGACAACTGTCATTAAGTGTCATTCGCTCAGTTATGTAATTTTTAATGCAAAGATGACATTGTTTGAGATGTCTTTGTTATGGGCTATGGTTAGGGGTAAGGGTAGGGGTAGGGTTAGGTTAGGGGTAGGTCAAATAATGTCATATTTGCATTAAAAATGACATAACTGAGCGAATGACACTTAATGACAGTTGTCATAAACATGCATAAAACCTCCTTCATATTCATGACATGTGTCATGTCATGATTATGAAGGTGTCATGTCAGTCTTATGCACACCCCTTCAAGTAAAGCATTACCAATATAGTTAATCAATATCACACGAATAATGCCATATTTTCGCAAAAATCACAAATGTGATATTGATTTTACTAACTGTAAGCAATTTGACATGTTGCTAGTGAGATCCTATGAGGTAACGGGTAAATTTAAGTCGCCTCTATTTCCTGAGGGAATTAAATGCAGCTAAACATCCTTAACCACATAACAGAGTTGGAACTCAACAGTCATAAATAATAGAGACTGTAGTGTTTTGGTCTTTATAGGCAGCACATTGGGTATGGGGGACTGGTGCGTCACATGGAAGTCAGTAAGGAATATTGTTTATTTTACTCCACCTTGATTCCTCCCGGCTTGAAAGAGTGCCGAGCGATGGGGAGAGAGAGATAGCACATGTGACCAGGTAGAAAGAGTGAACGCAGCTCATGCATGAGGGGACACGACACTTGAAATGGGTTACATGCCTGACTTGGCTTTGTAGCTGAAGATAATAGCAGGAACCAGCTGTGAATTGCTGGTTCGATACCTGCACAAGCACACTTCCATTTATACACCGCAGAAACACAAGCCGGCGCATAGAACGAGGGAGAGAGAGGCAGAAGGAGAGTGAGAAAGAACAAACACTTAACAGCTATTTAGGGAGAGGATGAGAGAGGAGAGAGGAAGGAGGGGGCAGAGAAAGTCAGAGAGAGAGAGAGTGATTTGTTTTATCTCAGAAGTGAGAAACATCAATCTCTAATCATTGTCTCTTTGCAGGTGCATCAGTAGGACATAGATCTGTCTGCCAGCTATTTAAATAGGTGCTATTTTAAGGGGCGGAAATACATCAAGAAAGATTTATCAATATGTTGCGCTGGATTTCAAATCCTCCCAACATCTGGATTCAACCAAATGTCTAAATATCATGTGTGGTATTGACCCATCAGCATCCAGAACCGGAACTGTTGTACAGTTAGTGACTAATACACAGTAATTCAGGCTGATTATTCAGCCAAACTTTGGCCATTTTAAGATTCTGGTCATCGACTAAATCCTTCTTCTGTTAGTTCCAAAATCTGCCAGTAGCACTGAAAAAGGTAATGAATATATAATAAATTTTGAGTAAATGCTGTGTAAAATAAGTACTTAACTATAACACACACACAAATGTTTTTGTCCATACAACAAGTGAGTTATCAACTTTCAAAACACAATGAGACTGATACCTTCTTTTGTTTTCCACAGGAGAAAGAAAGTGATGCAAATTTGGAACAACATGAGAGTAATTTTTTATATATATATTTTCAATGTGAGCTATGCCTTTATATGGAATGTAATGTTTTATTTATCAAATATCCCCTTTAATGACCTCTGATGAGAAATTCCTGCAGAGAATCCTGGCGTGTCTTCCTATTGAAAGCCATTTGGGTGTGCAGGACTGAGTGGTATGTGATAGGGGTGCGCCGATCCGATATTCAGTATCGGTATAGCTCCGATACTGCCATTTTCTGCTGAATCAGGTATCGGTCAGACAAGACAGATCCAAATCCGATATTGTGTGTATACTATTCTGTGTTATTGTTAAGCCCCAAGAAAGGCACAAAATCATTATAAAGCACCATAAAGTTTCTGTGCACTCAAGTGTTCAGAGGCCGTTCCATAGTTTAATGTGAGGTACAGATGAATATTTAAGTCGTTAAATTCAAGTTCTCGTAAACTCTTCTCTCCGCTGCGGCTGTCAGTCATCCTCTATTCAGCATTCAAACTGTGTCGCGTTCGGTTACGACAGTCAAGACGACGAAACTCTCTCTAGGAGTTGAGAGGCTTGATCTGTAGATAAACATGCAAAGGTTTTGCATAAAAGGACTTTATCTTGCTGGAGTTTAGTGCTAATTCTAAATCATGTTACTTTCTACCGGGTGTCTGTTAGAGATCACTACACTGGAGTAGAGAGCACTATTGTTTTTCACGAGCACAGTAACTGAAATTTAAAACTGTTAAAAGAAAAGGCTCAATAAACTATTGCACAGATATAATACACTATGTATCAATGTCTCTCCCCTATGTGCATTGAATTTTTCTATGCGGAGCGCTGCACGCTGTGACTCCGTGTTGCTTCAAGCGCATCATTCTATGCACGGGATACACATAAGCACTTGGTGCCGCTCTGTATTGGAGCCTTTCATGTTATAATACTTTTGTGCAATGAAAGATTGTTAATAGCCTTTCTTGTTCGGTCTTATCTATCATATGTTGCTGCCTCATTACTGTGCTATAAATGTATTTAATTTACTACATAGATTTATACATAATTATTTTTACTTGTTTTTCATGGATGTATATTACAATACAAAGAGCAATGTGTAACATTTTACCAGATTACACCTATTCACTTTTATTTTTCCCTCATTAAATAATGTTTTTTTTCTCTCTAAATGTTTAGATTTTATAAAATTATTGTGAACTCATCATTTTTGTAGAGTAACTTTTGCTGCTGAATTATCCACTAACCTGGTTTATAATAGTATTTTTCTCATAGATTATGATTATATATTTTTTTTTATTTGTTATTTTTCTTTATAATGAAGTTGTCTATATTTAGTAGATTGTTTGTAATACACAAAAGAGTGATGATCAGGTCAACACACACTGAAGTACAGAAAACAAAACTGCTGGTATCGGTATCGGTATTGTCCGATACTCAGAACTTTTGGTATCGGATTGGGATCGGTTCTGAAAAATAATATCGTGCCACCCCTAGTATGTAAACCCCATCACGTTCAGTAACATTGTCACCCCTGATTTCCACATCAAAGTGTGCGCTAAGGCATTGTGAGATCATAAGAGGCTACTCTTAACGGAAGCGTCATGGCAAAAATACGAGTCAAGATGAGTTAGATGTGGCTGCGTGTCTTATTCTCAAAGCTCTCTTTCCTCAGAAGTATTTCGGACAGGTTTATAATGTGATCCAGCAGTGCCTCAATAGAATTATGGCCTGGTTTTCATGGGTTTCTGCCACCTCAGTCAGAAAAGCAGGGTGTACTGATACTCAATTTTTCTAATATGAATCAAAGTTTTCAATATACAGTATATATATATATATATATATATATATATATACTGTATATTGAAAACTTTGATTCATATTAGAAAAATTGAGTATCAGTACACCCTGCTTTTCTGACTGAGGTGGCAGAAACCCATGAAAACCAGGCCATAATTCTATTGAGGCACTGCTGGATCACATTATAAACCTGTCCGAAATACTTCTGAGGAAAGAGAGCTTTGAGAATAAGACACGCAGCCACATCTAACTCATCTTGACTCGTATTTTTGCCATGACGCTTCCGTTAAGAGTAGCCTCTTATGATCTCACAATGCCTTAGCGCACACTTTGATGTGGAAATCAGGGGTGACAATGTTACTGAACGTGATGGGGTTTACATACTAGGGGTGGCACGATATTATTTTTCAGAACCGATCCCAATCCGATACCAAAAGTTCTGAGTATCGGACAATACCGATACCGATACCAGCAGTTTTGTTTTCTGTACTTCAGTGTGTGTTGACCTGATCATCACTCTTTTGTGTATTACAAACAATCTACTAAATATAGACAACTTCATTATAAAGAAAAATAACAAATAAAAAAATATATATAATCATAATCTATGAGAAAAATACTATTATAAACCAGGTTAGTGGATAATTCAGCAGCAAAAGTTACTCTACA
>NW_015505199.1:3089900-3113412 GCF_001515645.1 Sinocyclocheilus grahami | reverse complement strand
ATATATATATATATATATATTTCTAAATTCACAAAAAAAGCAGTAAATAATAAATTTTATCTTGCTGAATGAAAATGAAGCCAATTTTAGGATCATTCAAATTTACTGTATTTATTTACAGATTTACTGTATTTATTTTATTTTCAAATTCTCATTACTGAAATGAAAAAAAATCCCATAACTGTAATGCAATTTTTTAAATATGTACACATAAGTGTAGTATTTAAATAACAACAAACAATATTATATTCTCATATTCTGAAAAACAACATGATTTTAATAAGAATCTAATACATTTTAATGAAAATCTAATGAGATACCCATTGATAATGAAAATGATTTTCTTTTTTAATTCCATGCGCATTATGGTATTGATATTTTTGGTGAAAATAATGATGCTCATGAAAATGATAAAAATATATTTTTTTATCTGTTGTTTTTGGGGTGAAAGGTAACATTTTCATGAGATTCTCCCAAATGTATCCTAAAAAAATACACATTTATAACAGAGATGATGAGCCGTTTTATTATTCCCAATCTTCCAAATTAAGCAACGATGAATAAGGGGAGAAGCTCTATGAATTGTTCTCCTCCTCACGTCCTGCTCATTCTCATTCCTCCAAAATGACCCCTTGTCCACATCTCTTTGTTTGGGTGAATAATAACAATAATTGGGGGCTAAATTGCAGCTTGAGAACAGAGTTGCCTGACAGTAGCTTCCTCAGGCACAATTTCAGCCTCATCCTGGCCCTGTGACACTCACACATGGTCTCTGTCGGCATCTAAATAGCCACCAAAAATATGTACGCACATATACCTTTCTTCATTCTATTTTACGATACTTTGAAAATGTGTGACTCTATTAGCCTCAACTGCTTCTCTCATTTGATAGATGTACTGTAAGGACTCCAAGCAGCAAGCTCTAATAAAGAGTATGTGTGGGGACAAAAAAAAGTGTGTGAATTAGTCAAGGACAAACCAAATTAAGAGCTAAGAAAAGAATTTCATCCTTGATAGAGTCTTTGACCTTGTTATAATTACTTTGTTGGTCGGAATGAAGAAATAAATTAATTTGAATGTTTGGTTCTGTGCAGCAACCTGACAGAATATGGAACAAAATTATTTTACTTAACCTTATTCAGTTTGTTTTTTGACACAGCAAATTGCAGTGATACACAGAGAAAACATGGCATTCTCTGAGAGCAGAAAGAGAGAGATTCTTCTGATTAAAGTAACTATGGATTTATTATAGATTTTGTGTTGACTGATTCACATTATTAATTCATGAGTCAGGCTGTCAGTCATGTGAATTCACTGCTGTGAGCTCTCAGCAGTCTCTGACACACACACTTGTCATAGAGTAGATGTGAGAGCAGGGGATTAGTTTACTGTAGATAGGATGCTTCATCTACAAATATGTAACCTAGAGAATCAGAATCAGAATCAGAAGAGCTTTATTACCAAGTATGTTTACACACACAAGGAATTTGACTTGACGACAGGAGCTTCCAGTGTAGAAGAAAGTACAAACATAGTGCAGACATACATGATAGTGTAGACATACATAGGAATAACACAGTAGGGATGTAATATAAAACTAATATAATAAAAAAATATAGAAAAATTGAATAATGTACTATATATACAGAAATAGAAGTATAGGAAAAAATTTAATTGTTTAGATAAATGTACAGATATGTTTATTAGTGTGCAGATATGTTATTTACAAAGTGTGCAGTTTAATATAAATATACTATGTTAGTTGTGATGGACGATGTATAATTATGAAAGCTTAATTGTTAAGACTGAGTATAGTCTGTGGGAAAAAACTGTTCTTGTGCATTGCTGTTCTGGTGGTCAGTGCTCTGTAGCACCGACCAGAAGGCAACAGTTCGAAGAGAGAGTGGGCTGGGTGTGAGGGGTCCAAGGTGATTTTTTTAGCCCTTTTCCTCACTCTGGAGATGTAAAGATCTTGGAGGCTGGGCAGAGGGGCACCAATAATCCTCTCAGCAGTCCTGACTGTCCGTTGTAGTCTCTTGATGTCTGATTTGGTAGCTGAACCAAACCAGACAGTTATGGATGAACACAGGACAGACTCAATGATAGCAGAGTAGAACTGTTTAAGCAGCTCCTGTGGCAGGTTGAATTTCCTCAGCTGGCGAAGGAAGTACAACCTCTGCTGGGCCTTTTTTGCAATGGAGTCTATGTGAGTGACCCACTTCAGGTCCTGAGAGATGGTGGTGCCCAGGAACCTGAATGACTCCACTGCAGCCACAGTGCTGTCCATGATGGTGAGTGGGGGGAGTGCAGGGGGTAATCTCCTGAAGTCCACGATCATCTCCACAGTTTTGAGCGTGTTAAGCTCCAGGTTGTTAAGACTGCACCAGACAGCCAGCTCTTTAACCTCCTGTCTGTAAGCAGACTCGTCTCCATCCTTGATCAGGCCGATGACTGTAGTGTCGTCTGCGAACTTCAGGAGCTTGACAGAGGGGTCTTTAGAGGTGCAGTCATTCGTGTAGAGAGAGAAGAGCAGTGGGGAGAGAACACACCCCTGGGGGGCGCCAGTGCTGACGGTGATAGTCCTGGATGTGAGTTTGCCCAGCCTCACTAGCTGCTGCCTGTCTGTCAGGAAGCTGGTGATCCACTGACAGATGGAGGTGGGCACGGAGAGCTGGGTGAGTTTGTCTGAGAGAAGGTCAGGCATGATGGTATTGAAGGCCGAACTGAAGTCCACAAATAGGATCCTTGCGTAATTCCCAGGTCTGTCGAGGTGTTGCAGGATGTAATGCAGTCCCATGTTGACTGCATCATCCACAGACCTGTTTGCTCTGTAGGCAAACTGAAGAGGATCCAGCAAGGGTCTAGTGATGTCCTTCAGGTAGGCCAGGACCAGTCCCTCAAGTGACTTCATGACCACAGATGTTACAGGTTTAGCTGATTTCAGTTTCTGCCTGTAGGTCGGTATTAGATGAACTAATAAAAGATAAGAAAAATCAGAATAGAAGAGAGACTTGCTTAAACTCTCTCCCTGGTTGTCTTTTGTAGCTCAACTGGTAGATATGCAACTAGCAACACCAAGGTATGATTTCCTGCTGAGAAAACACAACTGATCAAATCTATACATGCAGGGAACCCCTGTTTATTTCATGACTCATGACTTTGTGCATCAATATATATATATCCATATTTTGTTGATAAAACAGCAAAGTCAGTGCATTGTTTAGCTGGACTGTTTCAAGCTAAGTGTCCAAAGTTATTTTAGTCAAGTAATTTACATTTGTTAATTTATAATTGATTTATGTATAAATAAATATACATGAAATGGTCATAGTAAAGATGCTCTATGAAGTCTTGGGCTTAAAAAAAATGTAATCAACATTATTATTATCATTTTACAGGCACGATAAACTCAATATTAGAATATTGTGGCTTGTCGCCCATGAATGCTAGCTTTGAGGTTGAGCAAAATCTGTCACAAATGTTGACAAAGTTCACTTTTAGCAGATAATATTGTTAATAATATTCATAAATATTTTGAGATTGATTGACAGGTGTGTAGGTGGTCCTTTGCTGTTGGCATGCATCAGGATACGTTTTTCACTACCTCTGAATGTGTTTTCAGTTATCAAATCACAAAACGTCCATCGTGAAATAGATATTAATTCCAATTGTAAATGGGTCTGAATAGGTTTTTTCTCCTGATCTTTCCCTATGCTCTTCAAAGTTCTGATGTGGAACCTCTCTCTCTCTCTCTCAGTATACAGACATTTAAATGTTGTAATATATTGAACAATTATGAATTGCATAGGCCCACTACATTTTGCAGTATGCAAAAAATATTCACATGAAATTGGCTAAAAAGGAATATTGACTAGCCTTTAGTTTGAGTTTTTACATCTCGCTTGAACGTCAATAAATTTTCTCAGCAGCCAAACACACTGCAGCACAAATCACCTTTATCATCCTGGCCAAGTAAACATGTATTTACTATAGTCTGGAATATATTTTCTTTATTTACTTTGCAAAGATTCGTTCATTGTTTTCAAAGATGGTGGCATCGTGGCTTTTTGTTACATCCAATTCAGTCTCAGACTTTTCCCAGTAAACTATTAGGGCTCCTTCATTAAAAACTTGAACAATTGAAAATAATTTCTTTACTTCTTTAGGGCTCATGTGCCTTGCCTGAAATCATGTGCTGACCCAACTCAAAGAAAAAAATCCCTCTGACCCATTTTAGTGTGAAGTAGTGCAAGTTTCTATTCCGTCCTTATGGCTGAGATGAACAAATGAGAGCGCGGAGGCCGTCCCCGCCGTCTATAAAGAGCATTGTCTCACACAAACCAATTTATTGCAATTCCCACTAGGACAGAAATAGATTTGAGTATAGTGATTGTGCACTGTTTTCATATAGACAATGATCATGCCCGTAGGGCTAGAAAACGAGAGAAATACAGAGAGGGAGGCAGAGAAAAGTGATGTAAATGTGCTGAGATGTTGGGCTGTGGAAGCTGGTTAACTATCCCAGGTCTACAATGAACGCACTCAGTGGGTTTACACTGTAACAGCCCGTCTATACCGCAAGCGTAAGACACAACAAAACCAGGAAGCGTGTTTGGAGTGTTTGGTGTTTTGTAACGTGGCGTGGCTCGCTTGCAGTGTTGACACTTCAAAGTTGGCTGTGCGTCAGGGCTGATCAATAATCACATGTAGAGCATTAGTTTCTCCTGCTAAGTCCGTGTCCTGTTTAGATCTATACACCAACCTTGTAGAGGCCTAAAACAACGGGCAACTTAATATGATGAATGCTGAACAACAGCATTACCCACCAATTTCAGTGAACTGAAAATGTGGGTGTTTATGTTCAAGTGGGTGTTGGTTTAAAGGGAACAAAAAACAGTATTCTGGTGGGTAGATGTACAATCTATGTGTAGGAAATTATTCAAGTTGAGTTGAAAAGAGCTTTTAAAAGAATGTTCCGTGTTAAATACAGCATCTAAGGAATAAAACTTGTGTCTGAGTTCATAGAAATAATCAAAAATCATGTGCAGTAATGAACTTGAAATAAAAGTCTATGGGTCAAGTCATTTCTAAATTTACTTTTCGGAGCTTGATTTAGGACAAATTAGACAACTTTACAGCTTATTTGTTACCAAATAATTAATCAATGCTTTAACAAAAAATAGAAGCTCCCCATTTGGCTTTTGAAACCTCTTAAATGTCAAATGTTTGACTTCATCTGGGTAAACAGATGCTGTCGATAGCTGATACCATTAATCAATATTTTATTTGGGTCTGTTTGGGTAGATCTTTGATGGAGACTACCACACTTTAAGTGCTTGATTTATGCAAATTTTTAGTGGAAATTAGTTTTCTCCTACTGTGCTTATTTATTTCAGATGTTCTGATATATACTTTATTTATGCATAAGCATTAGAAACGACGCATGGTGGAAATTTGCAACTGGCTGTAAAAAACAACTCATGCAGGTTGTATTCATTATTTGGTGAGCTTGGGTTTAGCTAGGTTTAAGGTAAGCGGAATGATAATGATTGATGAGATATGTAACTTCCTGTCATCTCCTGCATTATGAGAGTTGTTACTCTCATAACACAGTGGCAATTACAGTTAAGTGGTTTGTCTGTGTGATGTTTATAAGGCATAAGAAAAAATGAGTCAATTATCTATGGTGGAAGAAAGCAAGGAATTGAATGTGTTTTGTGTGACTACAATGGCTGTTTGTACCATTAGCGAGAGAAACTTTCAACTGTTTATTTCTTAATTTAATCTTCTAAACATTAATTAAAATGGTATATTTGTATGTGTGTGCAGTCCAAATCACTGTCGTCCACTGATCTCACGTTTCTCAGGGTGTTTTAGACTGACAAAACATTAATTAGAATTTCACCTTTGTCAGCTTATCTCAAACCTGCAGGACAGAAGTGAAAGAGAGAGAGAGAGAAGGAAGAAGTTTAGCTCCACTGGGAGCAAGTGGGAGAAGAAGAGAGAGAGCGCAAACCCTCGAGTTCATCAATGTGTTTCTAATCTCTACTGGCAGGGCAAGTTTAAGATTGAATCAATGCAAGGAAAAATAGAAATAGAGGTAGACTGTTATTTACCGAGTAAGGTGCCATTTGAGCAGAATGCATATTTGCGTTTAAAAACACATTTAAGGTAAACATTTTAATTTGAGCGCCACGTTTTTAGAATGCAGGTTCATGCACGGGACACAGCAAAAGATGCGAGCGCAATGGTCGAACACATCAGTCTAGCCCATGTTTACATAGAAAAACAATGGAAAAACAGCGCAGTGGAGTGCAAAAACGCATTCTTTGGGCACGGCCCGTGTTTCTGGACCACCCTAATAGTTCCAATAGAGTGTTTGCACCTACCTCACGGTTTGGTCAATTACCAGATGCGTGGCCATATTATAGATACTCGGATGTAAACAACAGCATGGATTGCACGGCTAATGTACTACTGAAGACGTTGTTCTACTAATTTATGTTGTCTAAACCACAAAAAAAAAAGCGTGGAAGCTGCTAAATCATATAGAGAATGACTTAAGCAGGAAAGGGTGCAATATTTTGACAAACTAAAGTTAATAGGTGGTAAAGATCCGTACGAGCAGGCTCCTTTGTTGTGTACTGGTGACCCGACAGTTCTTCCTTCTATTTCTTAGCTGTGTTTCCATTACTCTTCAAACTGCACAAATTGAATTTGCAAATTGCAAATACGTTCAATGGAAACATGTCAATTTCGCAAAAACTCCCATATATCGCAAAAATTTTATACTCTTGCATGAGGTGCTTTTTTAGGCAGTTCAAGAAAAGGAATATTTAGCAAAACTGCAATCTAAACGGTTTTGTCACATTTACAGGTCACCTGGCATACGTAAAAGTCACATGATCATCCTTTAATGTACTATAGTCTCCAAGAAACACCTCATATGTGGCTGCTTTTAAGTATAATGGGTTTTCCTTGCCATTAATGTTTGGATAACTCCTTATTTACACTGCACACGTCTGCAGCACATTGCGGCTCTGACACGACCACCGGAGCTGATTGTGTCCACGTTAGCCATTGCTTGTGTTTATAGCAGCCGCGCTGCAGCATGTTTTGGAAGCGTCCCAGAAGCGTCTCTCTGCGCTGCTTCGCTAAAGATACACATCTATGTCTCCTTCGAATAAAAATAATGGCTAGTGCAATGGTTGCGATATAGTAAACCTACCAACATCTGTCACCATGACTTATCGCGAGAGGAAAAAATTAAGTTTTAGTCGATTAACATCGGTTAATGGAAATGTGTCATTTCGCAATAGTGTTTTTTTTATCGACAATCTGTAATGGAAAATGCAGCTATAGTGAAATACTTAGTTTTTTTTGCCAAGAACATACACGAGTTCCATTCGGTTCAGTGGCACTGTTTACGTTCAGTACCGCTAATATGGCCAATTTCCGGATTAATGACATGTCGTGAAAACACCCTATAAACATTTCAACCTTAAACACAAACTACTTCAACAATAATAGGTCAATATAATAGACTGCACTTACAGCATTGTGCGTTTCCAAGCAACACACATAACAGTGATGTTGCTGAATGGATCATATGTTTTTTTGAAGGTCTCTTTTGAGTGAATGACTTACTAAAAAATTCTTGTTTCGCTGCTGAATGAATCCTGTTTTCAAACAAATATTTTGATTGAATGATTCAGTGGCTCATTCATAAAGATAGCTATCAGGAACAGCATACTACTATAATAATCTTTTTTATTATTATTTCTGCAATATATACCATCTATACTACAGAAATAGTAAGTGGCGTATACTAGTATGCTCCTCCGAACAGTGCGAGTTTAGTTCCTGCAAATCAGATTTTTTGTTGAGTCAACAATTCAGTGACTGGCTCATAAAAGAATAAAGTGCTTTGAACTAACCAGTTAAGTGAATGATTTAGTAACTCATTCATAAGGGCACTTATTTTGTACCTGAATGAATCAGTGTATTTAAGGAATTTGTTGATTAAATGAGCATCTCACTCATAATGAATCATTTGTCACCACCTACTAGCGTAATGGTGTAACCTACAGAAAAAGTCTTTGAAAAATCCCCACCACTAATATCTAGTAATGTCTTGGTATAACAACATATGCTAAATTAATACATATAAGCTCAACACTAAAATCTAACTAGTTGCTAGAAATGTTGTTCTTTGAGCATGAACATATAAGTATGTAAGAATGTAAAGCATATTGACAGTGGCATGCAATATTTGATTCTGGGCTCTAAAATTATTTAGTCTAACCCACATCTGTTGTCATCACAGCAGACATACATATTTTAACACATTCAAAATATTATGCTTGGTCTGAACGAAAAATTTAAAATTTGTTTTTATTTTATTCTTTTTAAATGAATGAAATCTCTCTGTACATTCAGCACCTCAGTAACTGTACAAAAGCTTTGTGATCTGGTAAAAAACAACATGCATCCACTAAGATTCTTGCACTTTTACTTAGAAACCAGAATGGCACACAAACACCTCAGTGTCACGTCTTTGAATCCAGCTTGGCAAGGTCTCTCCCTTTCTCACACACAGACATTCCCTCAGCACCATTACAAGTCCTCTGAATGCAGCATGGCAGGGACTCCACACAGACAGAGCGCATGAAGCCAGCGAACCTGTCGCTCTCTCCTCCGCTAAGCCAACCCCCCCCCCCCCTGCTGTAAGGTGGATTGAGGGTGTCTAGCAGGGTAAAGAGGACACCTTCTTCTCTCAAACCGCCCCAGGTCTGACCCAGACATTCTTGCTTGGCTCACGGTGAGATGGAGCCACACACTGGGCCTTTTTCTTGAGTTGTTGTGGTGTCTAATCTGAAAGCCTGCTTAACTGTTCTCAACACTAAATGTACAGCAGGGGTGGGTGGGTGTTACCTGCCTCTATGTACTCGTTACACTAGTTTATTGACCTTTCAGTGTGTGGGTGGATTGTGGAGCTAGATAGATAGAAAGAAAGAAAGAAAGAAAGAAAGAAAGAAAGAAAGAAAGAAAGAAAGAAAGAAAGACAGACAGACAGACAGACAGACAGTTTGATATGTGTAGGTAGACAGACGGACAGACAGACAGACAGACAGACAGTTAGACAGTTTCAATATAGTTATGTAGGTAGATAAACAGTTCGAAAGATATACATTTCGATAGTTAGATGGTTCGATATTTATGTAGCAAGATAAACAAATTGGTTAATAGACAGACAGTTTAGAGATATATAGATAGATAGATAGATAGATAGATAGATAGATAGATAGATAGATAACATAGGTAGACAGGCGTATAGACAAAGATGGACAGATATATAGATAGATAGGAAGAAACATGTGAAGTTCTGTTATCTGAAAAGCTCTGATTCTAACACACACCTTCATTTCCTTACCATAGCAAAACAGAACAAGAGAAGAGAGCAAATGCAGATGAAAATGTTACTGGAAAGGGCAGTTACACTGAAAAACCGTCTCCTCTGAGAATTGTCCTCGGCAGACATGAAAAAAATAGCATTTTGTACCACATAAAAGCCTCATCTCCATAGAAGGAAGAGAGAAGGAGAGAGATGCTGCTTTTAAGGCAGCCTGTCCAAAAAGACCAGGCCCTCGCACAGTCTCATTACCTGAAGAAAAACTGTGCCATTAAATTGGAATTTAATATTCAAAATTGTGTTTTAATGTAGCTATTCGCCTTCATCCATCCGGCATGTCTTAAGGCAATTTAATTGGACTAATAGAGACAGCTGTTAATAGCAGGGCTTCTATTGTGTATCTTTGGTGGTTTTTCATCAAGGCCGAACCCTCAGGACACACTGATAGAGTTTGAAGTAGATTCAGTTGGAATCCAGAAGAGAGCTTTCGGCTTCTGCAAGCAACACGGAGAGAGATTTGACACAACACACAAGCAAGCACATGTGCCGTATGGCTTCTCTCAGAAAGTCCCCCCAAATTCGCTGAAGTAATTCAATTGCGAGTTTCAGCTTGCCAGTAACACCATATGCATCTTTCATGTAGTCAAGAAGAGGCATAAGAGGAAAGATGCGAAAAGATGGATATATACTCCCATTTCTATCCCCATTTATAACACCTCGTGAGCAGGACATATGTGCGACACTTCTCAGAGAATGGAAAAACCTCATCACCAACGTCAAGAGGAGAGGTCACGTCCAAGGTCAAGGATTCGGCAGCCCATATTGAGCCCGAACAGGAAGATTTACAGCTGAAGCACTATCAAACACTCCTCTATCTGCACATAATCAAAGGGCATTAGAGACAGAGAAGCTTCAAACAGCTTGCATTACAGAGGCAGCCCTGTAATGATATGACAATGGAGAAGCATCTCTAGAATATTAAGGTGCCGTGCACCGGAATTCACAATGAATTCAGACACCGGCTCCAATCCCCATGTTGGCCGATGATGAGTCAGGCCCATGCGAGCAGCCTCCAATATGAGCCAACTTGCATCAGACAAAAGGCAGCAGATCTGGAATAAGATTTATTATTTGCCATATCAAAGAGCATTACAGAGCGTGACTGACACCAGATCAGTGGATGGGGGGGGGTGAGTGCTACCTAAATATCTTTATTTTTGTTTCAAAGAATTGCACTACATAATATATTATTTAAATATTAAATTATAATTATATCTATTTTAATTTTTTTATTAAATGTTTTTTATTATTATTGTTATTATTTATAATTAAATAATTTTGTATAATTTTACAATTAAACAAATATATATATATTATATTTACTACTGTGCTACATACAGTACATTTAAAGTAAATACACACAATGTATGTAATGTGCCGTCATAACTCAGACTGAAAAATGAAGGAAACTCTATTTGAAGGTTCAAAGGTGTCCACTAGAGGGCCCAATGAGCTGGTGGAAGCATCTTGTGTTTCCTGTTCTCTGCTGCTTGGCACAACTCATAAAGCATTTATGTTGCATTTAAAAGCATTTATATCTTTGCTTTTTATATTTTGTGTTCCTGAGTGAAGAACAGAATTAAAAACCATGCACATTTTTGAAGTTTTGTATGCAAACATATGCAAAGTATTCTAAATACTTTAAAACGTGGCTGCTTGTCTTTAGAGATATTCTATATACTGTTTTGCAGTCTCTCGCTTTACCAGACATAACTGACAAACATAAACAAATAGATGCTAGCTGATGTGAAGTCAGGTTGAGCAAGCCTCTTGCATCTTCATTTTTCCTTTTCTAAACATTACAGTACATAGGCCTATTTCTTGAGATTTACACACAAACTAGCAAATTAACAACTTGTATAATAGTGACTCCTTAGAATCTCTGAATTTAAAGCCAGTTCTAAAAATATCCTTTACTGCTGTTTTTATAGCTTTCTTTAGAGCCAAAGGCCAAATCTAAAGTTGCAAAACCAGCACCAAAATGTAGAGGGAAAAAAACAAGACAGACAGACAACTTGATGATCTTGTATAGCTTATTGATCATTCATCTAGTAGCCTACAGTGTGTTTTTGAACATTTTTGCTTGTATCTTCCCTCCACAGCTTCATCAATATGACTCAAGTAGCTCCTCATCAACTCCAAACCAGAAATAGGTTTCTTTTTCATTCATATTATAGGCCTACTAGGCTAATTTAGCATTATCATGATAACTAATATTAGTCACTAATGTTATTAAAGTGAAATAAAAAAAAAACATTCTGTGTGCAGAAAACACTCACCAAGTTGCAAATTTTCCGAGTGACAGCCACACAAATGTATATGACATGATTTAGTTTACAGTGTACAGTACATCCAGTATTCAATATTTACCATCAGGACCTTCTATCAATGACCATTTGTAAGATGTGTGTGTGTGTGTGTGTGTGTGTGTGTGTGTGTGTGTGTGTGTGTGTGAACAGTCTGGCTACCTACTGATCTATAAACATATAAACAAACGTTAAGATTTCCAACCCCGCTCGGGCTCTCAAAGTACAAGAGTCTTTTATAAACTCCCGTCTGCGCTTCGAAACGCGTCCACATCACTCACATAAAGGACCGCTTTGAAAGCCCCGCCCACAATTTGAATTCCGAGAATCCGATTGGCTGCGTTAACCCCCTCCTCCTCCATCCATTGGTTGGTGACGGATCAGTAACAATGTTTAATGCACTATGAGACAGAGGGAGACAGTCAGAGTCAGAAACGAGCAGAGGCAGAAGGGACACCGGCACACCATAGTGCATCTATTCTTTATTCAGATACCGTTATTGACAGCTGGTTTTAGTGACAGTCGGATTGGACTGAACACTTTCGGTTGATATCCACATTTAAACTTTGGACTCTCTTGTTTTTCCCTTTTCGGTTTTTGTATTAGGGACTGGACGTATAGCCTCCTGTGGGGCCAGGACGCATTTATCACGGGGATGTCTCACCCCGCATCAATGCAGTACAAGAGGCTGTTCGCGCTGGTGATATCAACGGTTGTGGATGTATATGTTTGTGTGTGTGTGTGTGTGTGAACAGTCTGGCTACCTACTGATCTATAAACAGTTTCTTTAACGTTAAGATTTCCAACCCCGCTCGGGCTCTCAAAGTACAAGAGTCTTTTATAAACTCCCGTCTGCGCTTCGAAACGCGTCCACATCACTCACATAAAGGACCGCTTTGAAAGCCCCGCCCACAATTTGAATTCCGAGAATCCGATTGGCTGCGTTAACCCCCTCCTCCTCCATCCATTGGTTGGTGACGGATCAGTAACAATGTTTAATGCACTATGAGACAGAGGGAGACAGTCAGAGTCAGAAACGAGCAGAGGCAGAAGGGACACCGGCACACCATAGTGCATCTATTCTTTATTCAGATACCGTTATTGACAGCTGGTTTTAGTGACAGTCGGATTGGACTGAACACTTTCGGTTGATATCCACATTTAAACTTTGGACTCTCTTGTTTTTCCCTTTTCGGTTTTTGTATTAGGGACTGGACGTATAGCCTCCTGTGGGGCCAGGACGCATTTATCACGGGGATGTCTCACCCCGCATCAATGCAGTACAAGAGGCTGTTCGCGCTGGTGATATCAACGGTTGTGGATGTATATGTTACGCTTGGGTCAACATATATGTCCTGAAGCGCCTCTAGTCTGAGTCCATGAGCGGTGGAGAGTCACTGCATCCTAATCAGCCTCATAGACATTACAAGCGCACTTTTGCCGAGCACTTTATTTTTTTTCATACAGTCTAATTGGAGTTTTTTTCCCTCCACTAATTGGGAAGGTACATGAAGGATGTAACTCGTCTTTGGTGATGGTTGTGTTTAGACTGGATATAAGATTACAGGTAAGTCTGTGTGATGTTTCTCATCATCGTTCTGTTCCAAAGTGTCATCCTGAAGAAAAAAAGAAAAAAACATGAAATTGCATGTCTTGTATGCTCCTGGAGCTGCTGGATGCGCACAGTGCCAGAGAGGATGCAACAGCTTCTTCTTGTATTTATTCAAGAAGCGCAGTATAAATAACCATCCAGGATTGTGTTCCATTTGCTCTGCTTTATGCGACTATGTAAGAATTGTACTTAACAGCCGGATTATGCCGGTTAAGAGGCTTATTTCAACGCATTTGCATTCAGGGGGTTGCCTTAAGACATTAAGGTATAGATATGGCATCAGTTAAGCAGCTGTTTGAGGACGCCTGAACATAGAAAGAGATGTATCCGTTTTTATTTGCTCACCACCTTTATCCATAATTACTCGTATGATACGCGTAACACTCTTCGTGCCACATGGCGCATCCTCGACGCATTGCTTAGCCTACATGTTGAGAGCAGAATAACACAAACATCCACCTGTGTTCAGCGGTAAAGCGCTCCGACGCATCTCAAGGTTGGATTGACATGCCATTCACGTCGTTCGCTAGGGAATGAGGAATTACGCATTAGAATTACACGGTCACACTACAGAGGAATAAAGCGCATATGTTGAGACACAAGGTGCTTGTTTAAATCTTTATAATATAATTTAAATGATCAAGTGCAATATTACATGCAGTAATCTGATACAGATTGTTTTCCTTTTATTTTTATTACAGGCGAAAAGGCTGGGAAAGGCGATTTCTTTGTGGAAACCGGGTTGTGATTATGCCTCCAATGCGCCTGGGCGTTCAGCAGAATATAAATTAGCTGTACAGCCTCACCGTTTGTTGTAAAAACTCAGGATAAAGGGAGCCCTGCTACGGAGGAAAGAAAAGAGCATTCAAAGGAAAAGCCCGCATAATGACTTTAAACATTTTTTATCATGAATCGGCATGTGTGCTCAGTAATTGAAGGTAGAAATTGTGAAATTGCCGGGAAGATCAACAGGTCGGAGGCGTAAAACGCATCAGAAACCTAAGACACTCTCACTGAAAGGGATGCATCTTTCTGTTTTCCTTTTCCTACTTTTATGGGCGCAAGCCCTGACATTGAAAAACTTGAACTACTCAATACCTGAGGAGAAAATTCAGGGTGTCATTGGAAACATTGCCAAGGATGCAGAGCTGGAACTGGGAGAGCAGGGGAAAAAATCCAACTTCAGGGTGTTGGAGAACTCCGCCCCACACCTTATCGATGTGGATCCTGAAAGTGGGCTATTGTACACTAAACAGAGGATTGACAGGGAAACACTGTGCAGACAAAACACCAAGTGCCAGCTCTCCATGGAAGTGTTTGCCAACGACAAGGAGATCTGCATGATTAAAGTTGAGATACAGGACATAAATGACAACGCACCAAGCTTTCCTTCTGAACAGATCGATTTTGACATATCTGAGAACGCAGCCCCAGGCACACGTTTCCCCCTGGCTGCTGCCTACGACCCTGACACTAAGGAAAATGGCCTGAAAACATATCAGATCACGCGTGATGATTATAGTATATTCTCTTTGGATGTTAAATCCAGAGGGGATGGAACTAAATTCCCTGAATTGGTCGTTCAGAGGTCCTTAGATCGAGAGGAACGGAGCCATCACACCTTAATTATAACTGCCACAGATGGAGGGGAATATCCCAAATCAGGCACAATGCAAATCAATGTGAAAGTCACTGATTCCAATGACAACAGCCCTGTGTTTGAACAGCCCTCATATGTAGTGGAGATCCCTGAGAATTCACCCCCAGGCACGGCACTGATAGATTTAAATGCTACAGACCCTGATGAAGGGATTAATGGGCAGGTTACTTATTCTTTTAGCTGTTATGTCTCAGACAGGATCAAAGAGCTGTTCTCAATAGACCCCCGAACTGGTGTGGTAAAGATTCAGGGTAAAATCGACTTTGAGGAGAACCCAATTATAGAGATTGATGTTCAGGCAAAGGATCAAGGCCCCAACCCAATTCCTGGCCATTGTAAAGTCACCGTTAAAGTGCTTGACAGGAATGACAACTGGCCGTCAATAGGTTTCGTAGCTGTGCGTCAGGGGGCGGTTAGTGAAGCAGCAGCTCCAGGGACAGTGATCGCACTCGTTAGAGTCACAGACAAAGATTCAGGCCGCAATGGGCAGATCCAGTGTAGGATTTTGGGGAATGTTCCTTTTAAGCTGGAGGAGAACTATGATAACTTCTACACAGTAGTGACCGACAGACCCCTGGACAGGGAGGTAAAAGATGAGTATAACATCACAATTGTGGCCAAAGATAATGGCAACCCACCCCTGAACTCAACAAAGTCTTTCACTGTTAAGATTCTAGATGAAAATGACAACGCACCCCGCTTCACAAAAATGGTCTACCTTCTCCAGGTGCCTGAAAACAACATCCCAGGGGAGTACCTGGGTTCTGTTCTTGCTCATGACCCAGATTTGGGCCAAAATGGTACTGTATCCTATTCCCTTCTTCCTTCTAATGTAAGTGAGGAATCTATCACTACATATGTTAACATCAAACCCACTGATGGTGCAATTTATGCCCTAAGGAGTTTCAACTATGAACAAACCAAGTATTTTGACTTTAAGGTCCAGGCGAAGGATTCAGGTAACCCTCACCTGGAGAGCAACACCACTGTCCGTGTCAGTGTGCTGGATGTTAATGATAACATTCCTGTCATTGTCCTTCCATTACTTCAGAATGACACTGCTGAGATCCATGTACCTCGCAATGTGGGAGTCGGACACATTATCACCACCGTGAGAGCGGTGGACAATGATTTTGGTGAAAGTGGTCGTCTCACTTACGAGATCTCAGATGGCAATGAGGAACACCTGTTTGAGATTGACTCGGTGACGGGCGAGGTACGAACAGCCCAGCCATTGTGGGAGGAGGTGGCACCTGTTGTGGAACTCATCATCAAGGTGACTGACCATGGCAAGCCATCACTCTCCGCCATGGCGAAACTTATCGTCAAAGCCTACTCCGGGCCCTTACCAGAGGGCGAACCACGCATCAACGCAGAACACCATAACTGGGACATGTCGCTCCCACTAATAGTAACCCTGAGTATCATCTCAATTATGCTCCTCGCTGCCATGATCACCATCGCTGTCAAGTGCAAACGGGAGAACAAGGAGATCCGCACATACAACTGTCGCATTGCCGAGTACACTCACCCGCAACTTGGCAAGGGCAAGAAGAAGAAGATCAACAAGAATGACATCATGCTAGTGCAGAGCGAAGTGGAGGAGCGGGACACCATGAATGTGATGAACGTTGTCAGCAGTCCCTCTCTGGCCACCTCGCCCATGTACTTTGACTACCAAACTCGTCTGCCCCTCAGCTCTCCAAGGTCAGAGGTCATGTACCTCAAACCCACCACCAACAACCTCAGTGTTCCTCAAGGGCACGTTGGCTGTCACACTAGCTTCACGGGACCTGTTACAAACACCACCGAGACGCCAGTGAACAGGATGTCAATAATACAGGTAGGAATGACAACTTATATTCTTCTTCCTTATTACCCTCCATCCCCCTCTCATTCTGCTCTGTCTCACTAGGTCAATACATGAATGGATGAGTAGATGTGTGTGCATACAAAGCAGCCAGTGAATCATAGTGTGGGGGAAAGGAAGGGGATCACAACTGGTGATAATATGAAACTCGAGTCTCTCTCCAGCCCTCGCCAGATGCCGAAAAGCACCTTGCTATCATTTTTTGAAATCTAGCTTTGCTCATATTGTTTCAGGTAATGCGTTAAGAGGAAATTGAGTATGGAACATAATTCTGTTCTGGAGATATTGTTTTGATGTTACCTCTGGTGCGGAGAGATTTGATGCACTGACAGGTTCAGCCCTAAAGGCTTGTTATTTCGTAACGGCCGTACCGTGATGATTTGCTGCTCTTGCCTAGAATATATTTCCAGCTACTATATTGCAAATTAATAGACCTTCAATCAATATGTAGTTTCCTGTGGTGCTTTTAATGTAAGGTTCCTACGGTTTCCCTCTTACAATGACATAATTGATGTTCTTGTTTTCTTTTTTTTCTGCTATTGCTCACACACTAGGTCAAATAAATACATAAAAACATATTTTCATTCAACATAATGCAATTTGTCTTGACCTCAAACATTTTAATTTTCAGTCTTGGCATTGTTACACCCTTACTTTATTACTTACTCAGCAGGTTTGTCTCACCTTCGTACTCAAGAACACTGTCACAATCCTCTCTCTATTAAAGACGCTCAGATCTCATTTCAAAGAAAGAAAGAGCTTTCCCAGATTTCCTCGTTCCTTGCTAATGTGTCTTTGTGTGGAGCGATTTGGTTAAGCCAGTGACAATTTATGTGTGTCTGTGCTGCTAAGCCAGTTTAAAGTCATTTGAAATCTGTCGTGTCAGATGAGGCTAAAGTCACCTCTTTAAACTCTGTACATCAGGTACAGGTGTATGTGCAGCGATTGAGATTACAGCGGGCAAAAATTAATTTAGCTCTCTCTCTCTCTAGCTTTATTTTATGCCTTAAATACATTTTATATACATGTTTCTTTGTAATGTCTCTACTTACGAGGGTTTTTTTTTGTGTAAGTTTACTCTTTGTTAAAAGTATTTTCACATGATGTTGCTATTGCTCATATTTAGGGTTAGGGATGTGAACAAACCTCTGAGTATTACACTTTGGTGCATAACTCGTCCCACACTGTTATTGTGAACATGTTACCATTAAACAACCATAGCAAGCATTGTGGCTAATTAAAAAACAAAAAACAAAACAAAATTTTTTAAAAAGTTTTATCTGAGTGATTTCACAGGTGTGAAGTGGGTGTTTTTGTGGATAAGCATGAATTTGTATTTGTATGTTTTCATAGGTGTCCTGTGATCTCTAGATCTATGTGTTTGCTGCATGTGTCTGCCCATGATTGTGTGAGCATGTGCTTTGCTATTCATCGCGTCCCAGCTGCAGGTCAGAGGTTAGAGTGAGGCCCATTATTATGGGCCCTTTAATAATGAGCTGAATTACTGCAGAGGTCTCATCAAACTACAGACGCAGGCACTACAGCATAGATACTTGCCTTTTTCTCTCACTACCTTCACTCTCCACTCTAAAACACATACCTGGAGTGCATGCTATGTTTACACAGATCCATACATTACAGGATATACTCTCCATTATTTACAGCAGAAGTGTGGTGAGAGGCAGATCTGCTATCCTGTTACTGAGCCCGTAAAGCAATCTGGCTCTCCTCTCCCCTGGCCTGGAACAGAGAGAGAGAGTGAGATAAAAACAGAGCCATAGAAATGTGAATCCCAGTTGAGAGGTTATAAAAAATGTTAGAAATCCCTCCCTTTCCAGTCTCTGTCGATCGATGTGTCCAGGTGCTGTCATGTGCATCTGTCATCAAAGCTAGAGGCAGCCTGAAATCTGAAAATAAATGGCAACCCTCTACGGACACCTTGGCAATTGAATCGCCATTGGCTAGTACATTTTTTTTGTTTACTCGCCAGACTGAAATACTATACTTATATATATATATATATATATATATAGCTGCAATGAGATTGTTGTTTGCGCATTAGTTCCGCCCACTACCGAAAAACCCGGCATTTCTTAAAAGCTGAAGAATTTCAAAGGAACTCCATTATTTTGACAGGAAAGTACAACAAAGAATATCGTTTACATGGATCACATCAATTCTGCATGTTATGTAAGACTCTCTCGTTCTCTCTCTCTCGCTCTCTGAAAGCGTCAGCGAGTCGTGCACCTTCACTCTAGAGTTTACGTTATGCCAAATACACAAACACAGGTGCACTGCGCATCCATTGAGATGAAATGATACATAGCACAGATCGCTTGACGGAGAGTGAAACTCTGAAGCACTCAGTCAGTGTTTGGCAAGTGAAAATATATCTGTGCTAAACTTATACTCAGCCTCCAACTCACACACTGGCGAGTAAAATCTAAGAATTTATTAGCCATTGGCTAATATTACTGATAAGATATTATTATTATTATTATTATTATACGAATTCTACTAATACGAACAATATAAAGTGCACCAAGGATTGACGAGCTTCTGGATTCATGAATATTAATCAGGTTGTGTGTGTTCGCGCTAACTGATTTGCTGAAATCTAAACAAGGACGATAATAATAGGTGAGCACCAGCCAATGAGATTGTTGTTTGCGCATTAGTTCCGCCCACTACCGAAAAACCCGGCATTTCTTAAAAGCTGAAGAATTTCAAAGGAACTCCATTATTTTGACAGGAAAGTACAACAAAGAATATCGTTTACATGGATCACATCAATTCTGCATGTTATGTAAGACTCTCTCGTTCTCTCTCTCTCGCTCTCTGAAAGCGTCAGCGAGTCGTGCACCTTCACTCTAGAGTTTACGTTATGCCAAATACACAAACACAGGTGCACTGCGCATCCATTGAGATGAAATGATACATAGCACAGATCGCTTGACGGAGAGTGAAACTCTGAAGCACTCAGTCAGTGTTTGGCAAGTGAAAATATATCTGTGCTAAACTTATACTCAGCCTCCAACTCACACACTGGCGAGTAAAATCTAAGAATTTATTAGCCATTGGCTAATATTAGACATCATTTAGTCACCCAGAGTGAAGATTTAGTCACATATGCGAGTGATTTACTCGCAATGTAGAGGGTTGAATGGATATATACTTACTAAGTCCACAAGTTTTTCGGAGGATGGAATAAAATGTAGTATTCTTTCATCACAATATCACAATTGAACAAAATTATGGTGAATTTTTTTGGGATTTCTTTTAATCGACAATTATACAATATAGTAAGATTTATAGTAAGATTTTTTCCCACTAGTACACTTCTATTTCTTATTTCCTTTTATTTACTATATTGCATAAAAGTCCACAAGTTTTTTTAAGTGACTTCTGTGTGACCTGTGATACTACTATGTATTATTGACAATTGACAATTTTCAGGCAAGGTCTTTTCAATTAAATAAACAAATAAATACAAACAAAAATAATAATAGTAAGAATTAGCAGTACTAACATAAAAACAAAACATAAAAAAATGTGTGTAAAGTGTATAAAGTATCATTTTTGTCAAGTAACACTATCCAGTGGCCACATAAGCAGATAAAGTTTCAGAGAAAGACACCATCTCTTTTGCCTCCCTTGAGATCATTGCGGTTTCACAGAGGTCCTATAAAGTGGCATGAATGTGACGAGTGACAACAGCAAAGTACAGATAAAAAGACACGGTTAACTGCAAATAAATGTAAAATGGAACCGAGACATGGGTTCTTATATATAAAAAATAAAAAACACAAACACAAAAACCAGAGAGGGGCCTCCACACGCCACTGGTCTAAAACAAGCCTTGTTATTCTTTAACCTTTCATCCTCCTATTCCATCATGCTATCACATAATATCCCTTCCTGACAGGGAGACATCCTATTCTCATAAGGCTCCAGTGAAGAGGCACAATATCTGAAAAGCATTAACACAGTGAGAAGGTTGTCGGAAAGCCCAATAGGACACGCTGGTCCCTTTCTGCTTCCTGAGGGCAGACAGCTGTGCAGAACACCTAGGGTAACCAGCAGCTGACATGCAATACATGAATAGAGAAAAGAGCAAATGGATACAAACCACAATGTACCACAGCGCATTATAACGGCAAAGACCTGGCACAAAAAAGGGCCCTTGTTCAGTTCAATCACTCCCTGGAAGTGAATATGAATTAAGATGTCTACAATTGGTTGTGTTTGGGATCTTGATTGGCTTATGACAACAGACTCAGCCGTACTTGAAATAAACTCCCCAATATGATATTCCCTCAGAATTATACCTGCCATAAATCATACAGTATTTGTTTGACTATTGTATATTTTGAAAAAGCATAATTTCAAAACAGCAGAACCTTATAGCCTAATTAAAAATGTATATGGTGGAAAGACTAATTAGAAAAAGTGGAATGAGAAAATGTGCCAGTGACACTTTCACTTGTGTTTTTTTGTGTGTTTTTTTTTATTCCATCATCAAATATTCAACAGCTTAATAGAAGCAGCTCATTTTATCTTTTTGCAGGTTTAGAAAAAACATTGTTTAAATTATTTAGTAATGCAAATTGCCAAAATAAAATTAAGAAATGAGAACATTGCTTGCTAGCGTCAAAACCATTATAAGCACATTGCATCCCTTACTGTGAAAACAAAAGCAAAATGAAATCAATTCAGCCCATGTACAAAAGGGTCAGACAGGACTTAATGACTGGATCGACAATAACACAGCAAAGCTGACATTGACCCTCACTCTTTATTGCTAATTAAAAGAATTGATCAGGAATGAATCGAAAACACTCTTGAAAATCAAACAACGTAGACTGGTGAATACAAGCCAAGCACAACGAAAGGTGACAAATAATTGTTCCTCTATTTTAATCTTTCAAAACATTAGCAATTTAACAACACTGCAATTGCAAACAATGCAATCTTTAGCAAATCTCAAAATAAATATCTATTTTTCACACTGTACACGATAAGGTTGTGAAAGATAAATTTACTTTTACCATTTAAAATAATTGATTTCAGTTTTTTTATTATTTAAATGAAATGGTACAGGCTTGTAGTTGTAAAATTGACCACTTATCTTTAATCAGCCATTAAATGAAAATAATTATTGCCTATATTGGTATCAACAATATGTTTTAATATAAGTGCCTCCCTACAGAAGAAGAAAGGAAGATCTGGGTTTTACAACACTCCACTTTGCAATCCTCCACCAGCAAATGAAAGATAAAGAAAGAAATGAAGAGTGGTGAAGTGAAAGAGGAGAGAGAGTTGAAATTGTCTCATTTCACTAAAGTTAATGTTGCTTCTGCTGTCTCTTGTAATAAGTCACTTACCAACAGAAGAATACTCACAGAATATATATTCATGTCACGCTAAAAGAACTTCAGTAGCCAGAGAACAACATAGTTGGAAATACATTTCAACAAACTGAATTTAACAAGAGCAAAAGCAGGTATAGAGGAAAAACGGCTGAGCGAGATAAAGAGTTGAATTCAAGAATTCAAAAAAGGTAGTGGGTTCTCTCTCTTTTGTGGAGCTTATCATTCATTTATCATTCAAGGACGATGGATTTCTGTTGAATAGACTTTTTTGTTGGTTTGGCTCTTTTCGCCCACATTGTCAGCACAGTTGAGGTTACCCAGTGCCCGTGACATGACCCCTACTACCAGGTAAAGGAAAAAGAGGAGAAAGAAAGCAGGTGTGGGAGAGATGGGGCTGAGGTGACGGTAGGACGCAGTGGGGGCTCAGCTGGCTTCATGATTGGACGATTGAATTTCCTCTCCTGTGGTGCTGCAACTGTGCAAACCGCCTCCACACAGATCTCTCCTGGCTGTCTGCATGTGTGTGGGTCAGCTATTGTCTGCCAAATGTCCCCACAAGGAGAGTAAAACCTGAAATCACCTACATCATGGAGACCGGCCAACTGCTCCCATGTGAAAAGTGGCTTAATAAATATACTAAATAATCTCTTAATGAAAATGTATCCAGAATATCATTAGCTCAGTATAAGAACAATAGAAGTCAATGGCAAACCCCTACTGTGACAGAAAATGTGTGTACATTCTAATGAAGGACATAAAATCCACTGCATACATACATCTAGACTCGAACCCAATTTCACACTGAATTAAAGGGCTTTGTTGTCATCTGTCTGCTTTAGGAGGGTGCAAGGACATGTCCCGGTCTCCCTCCACCTCTGTCTTACCATCATTCTGTCCTTCTTATCCCCTTAATCCAGCTGTCGTATCTCACATAAAACCCGCCATTCAATTCACATATAACATCCAATTATGGGCCCATGGTGTCCTTTCAGGCTCTGCCACAATGACATGAAAAATTACCTATTCAGTTAAGGAGGACTGAAAATGAGAAAAAATTAAAAGTGATTCTTGCTGCATTTTTTATTCATTTGCTATCATGGGAATTCTTGGCTGAGCAATGTGAGATTGGCAAAGCTTCATAGCCAATCATCTGTAGGTTGAATCGATGCCTGAGGCTCAAGCAACTCTGCTGGGTCCAGATGAGGTCAAAGGGCAGCTTT
>NW_015505199.1:3085574-3089886 GCF_001515645.1 Sinocyclocheilus grahami | reverse complement strand
GAGACCTCACAGGACAAGTGTACAAAAAAACAAATATATATGTATATATATATATATATATATATATATATATATATATAAAACCATGAACTTAGGACTGGTGCTGGTGTTTTTTTTGGTCATTCAGTGTTCCTGTAAAAAATTGAAGAAAAAGAATAACAATAATACTGATAAGATATTATTATTATTATTATTATTATACGAATTCTACTAATACGAACAATATAAAGTGCACCAAGGATTGACGAGCTTCTGGATTCATGAATATTAATCAGGTTGTGTGTGTTCGCGCTAACTGATTTGCTGAAATCTAAACAAGGACGATAATAATAGGTGAGCACCAGCCAATGAGATTGTTGTTTGCGCATTAGTTCCGCCCACTACCGAAAAACCCGGCATTTCTTAAAAGCTGAAGAATTTCAAAGGAACTCCATTATTTTGACAGGAAAGTACAACAAAGAATATCGTTTACATGGATCACATCAATTCTGCATGTTATGTAAGACTCTCTCGTTCTCTCTCTCTCGCTCTCTGAAAGCGTCAGCGAGTCGTGCACCTTCACTCTAGAGTTTACGTTATGCCAAATACACAAACACAGGTGCACTGCGCATCCATTGAGATGAAATGATACATAGCACAGATCGCTTGACGGAGAGTGAAACTCTGAAGCACTCAGTCAGTGTTTGGCAAGTGAAAATATATCTGTGCTAAACTTATACTCAGCCTCCAACTCACACACTGGCGAGTAAAATCTAAGAATTTATTAGCCATTGGCTAATATTAGACATCATTTAGTCACCCAGAGTGAAGATTTAGTCACATATGCGAGTGATTTACTCGCAATGTAGAGGGTTGAATGGATATATAAACATATATATATATATATATATATATATATATATATATATATATATAAACCCTCAGAGTCCCCACTGCTTGCCACACCATGGGCATTTCAGATGCTTCCCATCAGGCCTGTGGCAACAGTAGCAGCGAGAGGGTAAGACCAGGGGCTCCTTAATGGTGTTTTATAGTAGCTGATCCAGAGCTTGCGAACAGCTGGCCGTTGAAGTAATAGCCAACGTCTGAAATGAAAAGAGGTTCAGGGTCAATTACAGAACCAGGGCTGTGTGCTCTGGGAGAACACAACAGAATGAGGGGTGTAATTCGATTGGCCGAGAAAAGTTTCCTGGATAAAGGGATGTAATAACGCTTAATTGCACCACAGGCGTCCAGATCTATTACTTAATGGCGAATTGAGGTTTAAGAAAATCTTCAGGGGTATGCTTCTAACCTGGTAGCAGGGGATTTTCTTAATTATTTTCGTCTAGAGAGCATTGCATATCCGTGCTTATGTTTGCAGCATACTTAACAGCATATTTGAGGCCAGAAAATGCTAATATATGGTCATGGATTTATTTGGAGACTTTTTATTCCATCCTTTCAAAAAAAAGAAAAGGAAAAATTAAATAAAAATATCAAACAAAAAAAAAGGAAAGGAAAAATAATTCCTTAGGTTTATTTGGACTTAATTTGCTGTTTGGGTGAAAATAACAACTTACCGCAGTTTTAGAGAGTGGAAATGTGTGTAAAGATGAGCCAGAGGCTGATACGGCTACCGTGAGCATCAGGGTTGGTGCTCCTGGCTATAAAAGTGTCCCCTAGGTGGCGACAGTCTGCCTTCAGTGTATTGCAAGCACACAGCAAAGTGTGTGAGGCTTGATTTGAATGCACCTGCAGTGTTTGCTTTCAAATTTATGTTTTTCTGTAAGCGTGATTATAAAGTGGTGTTTATGAAGTGAACGCTGCATGCAATTGAAAATCTTTTGATGCTTCCATCCTTCTTTTTTATTTATTCATCCTAAATAGAGAGGTCAACTGAGCCGCTTAAGGTCAAACCGGTAAGGCAGGAGTAGCAATTCATGTAGCGCTGGGGGGGTGCAGCGGGCTTGACACACTCCAGTTGTAAAGGTCAGCGGTTGGAGGGAGTTTGCCGCTGGACAATAGTGATGCCTCTCCAGGGATTGTCCATCTGAGCTGTTTCTTTCCATTAAATGCACCTGAAAACAGAAAGAGAGAAGTGGAAAGAGGTTGACAACAGATCACGCTTTGATCAGTAAATGCTTTGATATGAGGACTGTAGTTGTGCTTGTGGCATAATGCTGTTGTGTGGTGCAGTGAAGTCGCAGTGTTTCATAGAGATAGGGTTTCTGTCACCTTGTTTTTGCAAAATTGAGCGATAAAAGCGGCTGTCAGGTAATCAGATTGCTGCATGAGCTCTAGATGTATTGCTTTGGGAACTGAAGCGAAATACTCTCAAATGGCAAGGCATGAGAGAGTCAGTGTATGACAATCTGTTTAGTGCCCTCTTTCTCTTTCGCACACTGTGTGTGTTTTGCGGTGGGACAGCAGGAGTGTGAGCACTGTCATGCATGCTAATGGTTCTGTCCTTGCATGCTGCATTATACAGTACATTATGTGTGTGCTGACAAATTGAGTCATAACATTTCCCCTTGATGGGTGTAACAGCCCATTGTTTATCCTCTTCTCTTCTCTTCTCTTCTCTTCTCTTCTCTTCTCTTCTCTTCTCTTCTCTTCTCTTCTCTTCTCTTCTCTTCTCTTTTGTGGACTGAGGCTTAGAGATTTTGAAATGCTTCCACCCTCCTCCTCCTCCTTTAAGCTCTCTGCCTGAGAAATAGAGGGTTTGTTTACGGCTTGGAGTTAAAGACAAAAGACTGAGAGAGAAATAGGGATCAAGGAAAGATAATCAAAAAAGTTCGGGAAAGCGGTTTTTCCTTTTCCTCTCGGTCCTAGCTCGTCCTTCTTAAGCTTTTGCGTATTAAATTTGTTCTTTCTTCTGCCCTTGGTGTCTTGTTCATATTTTCAGATGGTGTGTTCATACTGAATTATTGATGGGCGGTTTTGATATACACACATGATCGATGTGTTCTGCAGTATACCAGGGAAATCTAAACAGCACTTGTCGGCCAGGCCTAAACGGTGCACGTGAGACCCTACAGTAAATCCTGCCTTTATTTGTTTGATTTCTCCAGGCTTTAGTCCTTCGAAAGTTGCAGGGGTTTTATTTTCTTTACCTCGTGATCACTGTTCGTGTGGCTGTTTATTGCGTGCATGTGTATTCTGAACTCATACGATCCTCTGCTATATTTACTCGCTCATTAATAAATCATCAAATTTAACCGAACAAGACAAGACCAGAATGTCGCGATATATGCGTCTTAAATTTCTCACACCGCTTCTTGTTAACAGCAGAAGAGTGTGACCACAAAACTTCACCTTTATTAAACTGTCTTTCAGAAAATGTGTTCATATTTTGGATAAAAGAGCGTCCATCCTTCATCTACACGTAATCATCTATGTTGCACAAACAGACACTTGTTTTTTATTCATCTGTGAAGAAGCCTTTGGTTTCAAGTGCTTTGGATCCAGATTAGAAGAAGGATTGAGATTAGCCCTGTTCTTCGTGAGATGAAAATCAATCCTGCGAAGCCAGAAACAACAACAACAAAAAATCCATCCGTCTGTCCTCCCCTCCCTTCCTCCTTCACATGGTCGCTGATTTTCTTTGGGTGCACTGGAGTGTGTCAAAACCTTGGCATGAAAAATGTAGCAGGGAGGGTGAAAAGATCTCTGTAGTTTTTTGGCACACATTTAGGTGATTAATTACTGCACAGTTGAAGTGTACAGATATGTGTATAATAGCAGAGACATTTGTTGAACTGCATGTATAATGTATGGCAATTCTGGAAATCCAAGTAATGCAGTTGAATTATTTATTGAGTTGTATAGCTCTATAACCCAGCTCCGTCCACCCTGCATGGTTTGGAACCCCAGACCCGTTTGGGAACCAGCGGGCCGAGGCCATTAATAACTCATAAACGCAGTCGTAATTTTACCCCGCCCTTGTACAGTTCCGCTTGAACGATGGAATTAATCTCGAGAAAGTCATTGTGCCGGAGTCGTTGGGCTAGATTGACGACGTGGATCTGAATGAATGGATGGATGGGTGAATGATACATATGGTCTGGAGAAATGAACGGATATGGCTGTCGGATTTCTTCCTATCCTTCTTTGAGACCAAATACATCTTATCTCTGGAGCCAGAGAGACTGCAATAGTTTAGTGTCCTACTCTGTTCCTACTGTTTCGTATTTTCTTGAACTGTAGGCCCTGTGAACATTCAGAAAATAAACTCAAATGATTTAAATATAAATAAAATAAATCTTAAAATACCTGTGTGTGTATATATATATATATATATATATATATATATATATATATATATATATAT
>NW_015505199.1:3069503-3084708 GCF_001515645.1 Sinocyclocheilus grahami | reverse complement strand
GGCTAGATTGACGACGTGGATCTGAATGAATGGATGGATGGGTGAATGATACATATGGTCTGGAGAAATGAACGGATATGGCTGTCGGATTTCTTCCTATCCTTCTTTGAGACCAAATACATCTTATCTCTGGAGCCAGAGAGACTGCAATAGTTTAGTGTCCTACTCTGTTCCTACTGTTTCGTATTTTCTTGAACTGTAGGCCCTGTGAACATTCAGAAAATAAATTCAAATGATTTAAATATAAATAAAATAAATCTTAAAATACCTGTGTGTGTATATATATATATATATATATATATATATTAATAGCTATGTCATTTTGTGTACTAACAAACAATGTTCCATAGTCATTTCTATCACGTCTCAAATAACGTATTGTGTTTAACAGCTTTTTGTGGTGGAAATGGCAATGAAATTATATTATCAGTCTTTGTTTAGATAATCATTTAAAATATTTGATCATTCATATTTTTTCATGATTGGATATTCATATTTGAAAACTGAAAGTGAGTATGGGACAAGAGCAGTGCTGATCTAGGAGAGTATAGCACAGATAATTTTGGATATTTATGTTAGTGTGTCATTTTTGCGATGCGTAGCAGGCAAGTAATGCTCTCATAGTGCATGGGTTATTTAATTACTTAAGCCAGCACTAAAACCTATTAGTTCAGAATGTGAAAAGGAGAAATATTCCGGCAAGAGTTGTAAGACCACAAGATTTGACCCTCGAGGCAGAAAACATTGAGGCACTTAAACAAATTTGCTTGGTCAATGGAAGGAAACTCAGAGAAGGACATACTGAAGTAGAACTGTCCAAAACAGTTTTATGTTTGAGTTTTTCAAATCATATATTGAGCAGTACATAGTCAGGATACTTTTGGTATTTGTTTAAATTATACCTGCAGTAAAATGTTCTTTATTCTCTATTGATTTCACAGTAAATACCCATGTTCCTCTTTCCTTGTCCACAAGGATGTTGCACGGTGGGGTGTTTGGGAAACAAGTCCCAGTTACTCCCTGCCAATATTTGTTCTGGCTCCTCCACGCGCACAGTAATAGTAGGCTAAAGCTAGCCTTGCTAACGCTTGAGGGCATTGGCGTTGGAGTTGCTGTCAAAGGTTTGGTTGCTAATGTGCTTGTTTGTTAATAAGCTAACACTGATGAACATGGTTTAGACTGTGTCAGTGATGTAGGGCAGAGTGCCGCCCACATTTCAGATGGCTTATGGTTGCATGTACACTCCTCTCTCTCTCTCTGGCACCAATTTCCAGATAGCCTTTTTAGCCATGTGGCACTTAGATTTTGAGATGAGACATTCAATCAGACAACTGCTCTTTAATTAGAAACAAAAACATAATTTGCATGTTTAAATGATGCAGACGCTGAGCTAGAAATCTGCTAGGTTACACGTGTCAAATGGCTGACCTCTGCCCTTGTTCCTTCTGTCTGAATGCAGTAGCAACTTGTAAATAGTTAATGCTAGCTGTGTGAACAGTGTGGCTGCTAAACACAAAGCCAAAATCAAATTGCAAGGCCAAAATGAAAGAATCCAATAAAGGAAAACAACAAATTGAACACAAGGACTAAGTTTCTGCTGGATTTAATGAATGAAATTAAGTCCAGGTATTGAAAGGCTACATTCACACAGTAACATATTTCACACACTAATTTTTGCATGTGGACGGTTAGTGATTAAGACCCAATATTCGAACCACTGCTGTAATCTGTTGTATTAACAGGCAAACCGCAAGTCGCACCTGTTAGTAATTGCAATAAACAATTCCAAACTTTGTAGCCAAAGACAACAGCAACAACTTCTAAATTCTGCTTTTAATCAAAGCGAACAGATAGTTTTCTCTGCATCTTCACGGCAAAAACACACACAGCTGTCTGTTGTGGTGCATTTGGCCACAGGGAAGCCAGTCCTCCCAGCTCTCTGCTGCATGCTTTCTCTGTGTGGCAGAAATCATGGAGCATTGTTCAATCACAAGCTGTGCTTTCAAGCACCATCTCTCCTTTTATTATTTGCAGATTGCGTCAGTTCCCCTGCAGGGCCGCTCTAGACCCCGAATGGTTCTTGGGATACCCCCCATGGGGCTACTTCTGCTAAACTGTTTAAATGGCAGCATCCACTTAAGGCTGTGTTTGTTTGCTTTCCTTTTATTTACTTCTTTCATTCGCAGTTTTTTTTTTTAATTCATCAAAAGCCGAAGTTCCTACATTAGCATTAACATTCACAGAGCACACATCTGAGAATTCACATGTAGTGTTGTAGAAGGTAACAGTAAAAACGGCATCTTGTTTGAATGTCAAATGATGTGGAACATGTTTTACTAAGTGTTGGCAGTTGTCCAATAAACATTTTTTTTTTTTTTCGACAGATGTGTTCTTAGGTACATTTTCACACTGGGAATTGTGGTCTTTTTTTCTCTGGAAAGTAAAGAGAGATCCGCTTTCTACTTCTTAACTGTCTCCTTTTCTCGCATCATGTCGTTTTACGGTTTGCGGAACTCTTTTGTAAATTTCCAATGGACATGTTGCTGGTTGCAACGTCCTGATGCCATAAATGTTGTCAAAGAAAATAGTAATTAAAGAATTCCCGCTAGCATAAACAGTAAATTTGTGCAGTTCTTGTCCACCTCAGGGGGATGTTCGAACAAGTTCTAAATACTCATCTCGTCTCTTATTCCTCGCACTATCCTCTAGCTTTAGTGAAATACCTAAAGATAGCTCCTGGCTCTAGGTCTGTCTTTCCAGTGAGGTGTTGTGCGCAGGAAGAAGGCTCTTTTTCGAGATATCAGATTGCCATGTGACAGGGCCGGCTGGTAACATAAACCCTGCATATGTGGCCCGGTCAAGTTTAATGAGTGAGCTTGTCAGCACTCATGTTTTGTACACAGTCTTATCTGTCTACAGTTACATATTTTCACCTGCACTGATGGGCTGAGGGCTGTCAGAACCCAAAGAAAATGGCTGGCGGTTTTTATGGAGCTCTTATTTCTTTGTTTTTCTTAACCCTAGTAAATAGAGTGTTAGAACGCTTGACTGGCAAAAACCTTCTATCTGTTTATGGTTCTTTTCTTCTGTGTGTTTTTTTTTTTGTCTTTTTATCTCTCTGTTTGTGAGCGTGATGCCTTTCTTTTGTGCTTGAGTTCAATAATGCAGCATTCCAGCAGAGACATACAGTAAGACATATGTATAAGGTGACAGGTGACACCACTCATAGGAAAATGAATTGGGGAAACTGTAATGCTCATTATTGTGGCTGAAGAAATGTAGGAAAGTTCTGCCTTTCCATAAAAAATATGTCCTGTTTTAGGATTTTTATTTTATTTTTTATTTTATTTTAATTTATTTTTTTACTCTAGAACACAAGTGCACTTAAGCAAGACCAACCTAATCTTTATATATATTATATATATTTTAGTCTTTCCTCAATCAACTAGGAAGCTGTACTTATTTTATTTTATAATACAGCAATAAAGCTTGGCAGAAAGTACTACTACTTTAGTTTATGATTAATGATTTAGGATTAAGTTTATGATAGCTAGTTCATGGGGTGACCAGCTTGTGTGACAAAACTATTCCTATCATTCTTGGTGGCAGCATAAAAATGCTAAAATATATTGATAAAGCATCAGTTATTCTCGCCTGCATTTTCTTTGCTCTTAATTTTTTTGCTTGCTTTGTCAAGAAAATATGAGGGTGCCCAACTTCAACCAAAACCTCTTGAACAGATACTTTTGGCATTGTTTTATTTAATCATCATAGAAATAGTATAAGATGCTGGCATAAATGAAACATTGGCTTTTACAGAGAAGTCAGAAATCAGGCAGATGTTGATTGTTCAAATGTTGATTGTTCGTCAGTACAGTAGACAAATGCAAGGTTTCTGAAAGTAGATTGTAAGTCAGTACCTCACTCAAGTATCTGTATTGTTTCACAGCACTTAAACACCGGACAGAAGATTACTATATAGCCATCCACTCTTATTTGAAAAGCAGTACATCAAAACATGCTCCCGTTATAAACTAATATCAAAATGTATGTGCTTTGAAGGATGCACCATCTCTCCATCTTTAAGAAAGTCATTCTTGGTGCCCTTTTAAAGTTTCCACAGTGTCTGCGCGATTGATTGATCCAAAGAGTGCGAGGTTCATAACTGCCCGGTCCAGTCAGAGGGTTGTTTTCTAAGAGACTCGGAGCTGATCATTTCAGCCTCACTTTCTCTTACATGATCTCTCTATGCTCTTGTCATTTCGCATCAGAGGTTCCATGACTCATGTCACTGACGACAAAGTCCAAATTTCTGATGATTAGATTATCTTGTCACCATAGCAATCTTCACACCTTTCCGTCAATTGATTTGTTAATAAATGAAGTGGTGCTCTCAAAATCCGTTGCCCTCTGTTCTGAGCCGGATCTAAGGTCAGTGAACATTCAGGGCTTAGAGATATGAATGCCTTTGTGGCTGGGTGTTTTCAGCCATAAATGTCCTGGCTTATCTTAAAGTTTGCCACATTTGTCACACTTGAGCATCTCTATATATTTTTATGTCTGGATGGATAGAAAATCGGACCATAAAAAGCCAACAGGTTTAATTTATTTGGTGTTGTTTACAGAACATAACACTGCACGATAATTTATGCAAGATTTAATAATGGTATTGTAATTTATGCCAATAGTCGAAAGTCTGCCTTGTCTTAATTACAGAATATAATTGCAGGTCTAAATGGATTTAATAGTGACAAAAATGAGCAGACATTAAAACCAGAAAAGACAAGTTAGCCTACAAAAAAAGATTATTCAGGACAGAATCCCACCCTTAGCGCCACCATTATAAGGAATTTGAGGCAGGAGTCGGTATTTTCAAAACAAACAAAAGGTATGGCGAAGCCAAAGCAGAGGTCACTTTCAAAAAAAAAAAACCTCATATGAACTTTTATTCAGAACTGTTGGAAAGGAAGAGCAGTCAATCATTCCTCTTTATAGGAAGAAAAGATTGGAGGGCTGAAACAAGGGAGAAATCTATTGACTCAGAGCCTTTAGCTGCTTCAATCTCCCTTTTGAAGGTGGAAATTTAAGCGCGTTTGAAGGCAAGGTCGGCCGAGTTTATAGCTTTAGATTATGCAATTGTTTCTTCAGGGGTTTGCTGATTAATTCCATACTCTGGCTGACAGGTTCTTAATGCACAGTGGACAGGGCTGCTGTGGGACGTTCTGACAGCATTGCATTAGGCAAACCTCGCTTTTCTCAATTTTTACGCACACATAAAGAGAGAGGCACATAGTTGACCCTGAGAGAAATGGAAATAGAGAGAGAGCGAGTCACCTTGGAGTGAAAGACTATTGTTCAGAGTGCTGCCACAACTGTAATGCAGGCTTTTATGTGCGAATGCGTGAGTGTTTTTGTGTGTGTGACATCTCTTTCTGGAGTTGTTTGAAGAGCAGTCTAGCAGCTTAACAATGCTTTCTTTCATAACTATATTGAATCATATTATATATTTAATTTTGGACTTTGCTTATGAATTGTTTATCATCTTCCCCTGACCTAAATTCAAGGCTCTGTTGCTCTGTTGAGTCAGTTGCCAACATTTTAATCTTTATCAAAGCATTTCGGATTGCAGATGAAGGCTGCTGCGCTAATGAATGGAGTCTAATGGAGTCTGGTCTCACGGATTCTGGATTCTACGCCTGGCTCATGGGAACCACTTTACGTGATCTTTGGTCTGGTATAGATTATACCATGTGCTTGTAAGAAAAAAAAGCATTTGTGTTGAAGTGGTATGCTATAAACTAATTTGGGAAACTCATTTGCTAAGCTTGTTTCCAAAACGCTCCGGGAATGGAGATGTTTAACCGCTTTCCTTTCATTATGCGTTGCAAAGCACTCTAGCAAATTTGGTGTTTTGTAATTAGTGGTGCTTGCTCTAAGGCTTATGCTATCATTCATACTTAGGGATTTGAACAGACCCCGAACCATGAGGACTGCATCTCGGCATGGACATGACCACCTAAAACCATAACAACCCCTAACAACCAACTTGAACATCCTAGTAAACACCAAGAACACCCTAGCAACCACCTAGAATACTTTTGCAGCCTTCTAGAACGACCATTTAGAACACCCTAGCAACCACCTTGGTGTACCCTGACAACCTTCCATATCATCCTAGCAACCACCTAAAAACCCCTAAAACCACCTCAAAATCCTATAGCAGCCAAATAGAACACCCTAGCAACCCCTCAAACAACCAAATAGAGCACCTTATCAGCCCTCCTGAACACCCTATCAACCATCTCAAAATCCCATAGCAACCAACTAGAACATCCTATCAACCCCCCAGAATACAATAGCAACCAAATAGAACATCCCAACAGCCGTACATCCTAGCAACCACCTAGAACCCCCTAAAACCACCTCAATCCCATAGCAAACAAATAGAACACCCTAACAACCACCCAGCAAACAAATAGAACACCCTATCAGCTCTATTGAAAACCTAGCAACTATCTCAAAATCCCCTAGCAACCAACTTGAACACCCTAACAACCAACTGGAAATCCTCAAAAACACTAACAACCGATTTGAAATGTGACAGCAGCTTTTGCATGGGTAAGCGACATGTACATTTAAAAATATAAAAATAAAAATACAACTAAACATTTAAAAAGCATTCTGATTCTATATATAGTCTATACACAGCATACTGTAGTCTTTGTGGCAGTTGAAAAAAAAGGTCAACCTCAGAGTCTCTCATTCCCATCTCTGTCTAAACTGCTACTAATGAATCTTTTGCTGTTCACTGGGTTTGCAGGGTTGAGGTTGGGAGCCTTCAGGAGCCAATCAGAGATGACCACCTCCTCTCTCCTCGTCTCTTGCATTCCTTTAAGCTCTGTGTTGGACAAAACATACTCTGAATTGAGTGTACTTTGTTTTCAAACCACCTATTTATTCACTACATTTTAAAACCGATTTCACACGCCGGCCTGATGGTCTGTGAAGATTGTTCCTGCGTGACGGCGGGAAGTGGTTTGGCATGAAACAGCCTCTATTTTGAGAAAGCGTGTGAACTGCTGTGTTAGGAATTTCAGGGAGAAGGGGAGGAGAAAAGCAATATTTCATTCCCTGAGGCTGAATATGTCACTGATGTGGTTCGGTGATACCAACACAAACGGTCCAGTGACATAGCCAGCATCCCATTTTAAACTTCTCATCTACTTTGAAGAAGAAAAAAAAAACTTCCATTAACAATAGCTGTGCTCATAAAAGCATGCTCATATGAGAGATGAGAGGCAGCTCATATACTCATCACTGCTTCTTTATGCATTAGTATTTTCAGCATTCAGACCTCTGAGAGGTTTGCACATAAATAATCCATCATTTCTTCTGCAGAGATCAGGTTCGTTCATTCATTCACATCGGACTTCCCGATAAGTACTTAAGGTTTCTTAATACACACACATTTAAGATCAGTGGTTCTAAATGGGTCCTTTGTGGACCCATTTAAATGGGTTTTCTGATAATCATGCATTTTTTTTTGGATATCAAAATCATTATGCTTATTGACCTTTGTTGACAGAAATGTAGAACAAAACACATCTTTTGTAAGTTTTTATCTTTTGATAAAATAGCATATAATAGCAAATAAATTATTATTATATATAAAATGTATTATGTTTATTAATAATTATATATATATATATATATATATATATATATATATTTATATATATATATATATATTTTACTTATTTTACAGATTTTGCAGTTCACAGTGAATATAGATTACTTAATAAAGTGAATTATAATTTTACAATCTTGATATTGTGTTGCAACTTGCAGCTCCAATGTAAAATTTGGATCCTGAAGCAAAACCAGTTGAGAACTTCTAATTTAAACAGTTTCTTCCACACACACCCACGATGCAGAGGCCAAACGCAGCATGACTCGCAAGACACCTGGGGGTGGCTTAGGCAAAGCTGATGATAGCATCAGCTCCCAAATCACTAACAGGTGGTCCAAGACTGGGCTGCGCTTACCGTCTGCAAACTGCATGGGGTGTTTTTCAGTGGATGTCTTTTCTAAGGAAAGATTAAGAGGTCTTTGACCTGCTGCACACTACTTTTAACACCTTTAGCAGAGTTAACCCTATTGGTGGGAGCTGTAAGGATATTGGCCGAGGGCTTGTTGTGCTTAAATAGGTTTAGCTTGGCGTGTGCGTTATCTGTTTTGCGTTTGAAAGACAACCAAGTGTTGTTACCTCAGCTCAACTCCGGATCCAACTTCCAGCGCACTCCCACACACGACCTCTCAGATACTTATCCAGCGATAATTTAATCTCCTGCGTCGAGGCCGGAGAATCCCGACCACAGCTCCATTTAAGTTCCCAGGTCCAGCCTTTTAACAGCGAGCAGATAGGAATGATATCGAGGGCCGACGTCTAGTTGGATGTGTTTTGTGGTTTGGCTTGAAATTTTCGAAAGGCCCCTGTTATGTAAAATGGAAAAACTAATAACGGAGGCTCCAGCAACATGGAGAACTGCTTCGTGCACTTCTCACCAACATGGGCTGTAAAAGTTTGATGTACAAGTTGAGCACTTGTAGGGTTTAGGTTACAGTTTATCTCTCAATCTCGTTTTCTTGTCATACCTCATTGTCTTTAATGAGGAGATATGTTTGGGATGAAGCAGGCTGATATAGCTAGCTGCTAAGAAGCTTGGGCAGATTTGAGTGTATTGATTTTCCTTTTCCAACTCTGTTGTCTCCACCTTGTGCTCCTTAACTTTCACATTATTTTATGCTGTGTTTATCTTTCGTGCTCTTGCCGCATATTTTTTAATTTCTCTGCAATTTTTGCGCTAGGGTTGTTTGATTTCCTGGGAATGCATTATGTAAGGCATTACATTCAAGAAATTCATTTTAAGATGATTTGAATTATCAAACACATATATTTATAAAAATAAACAAATATTTAAAAACATATAAAAACAAATATTTACGCATAAATGCAAAACTTTTTGTGTGTGTGTGTGTAATATTAAGCACAGCTATCTCGACTCATTATTAGATGTTTTTGAAGTGCTCTAAAAACTGCGAGGTGTCCTCGGGGAGGTCCGGACCACCAGTGGAGGAGAATCAGGAGGAATGCAGGAGTCTTTTGTGTGAAGCTCTGGGATTTTAGGAGCAACCTCGGACGATTAACTAATCAATTACACGCCACTGCATTTCATAACAGAGAGACATGTGCCGTACCTCTGTATCCTCAGCATGGAGCCGTGCCGATTCCAAACACCCTGCACTCTGACCGACCCCTGACGGCACTGCTCCAGCCGTGAACCCAACGGGTGACCTTATCCAATGAGAGTGAGCAGATTGCACATGTGTTTGTTTGTCTTCATGTTCACTGAAGCAGAAGTGTGCTTGAAATTTCCAAAGCAGTACCTCAAAGCTGCCAGCGGAAACTTTTAACACCCTTCCGCTCGAGAAACACATTCAAAAGTTGGCGTCGTACACCCAGAACTGCTTTTAATTAGTGCGCAGTCCATTTGTGGATGGTTCTATTTCTAATGTACTTAATTGATCTCTTACAGTATCATGTTTGCGTTTTTAGAAACCACTTAGTTTTTTTCCAAACTACAGGGTTCAGATAAGGATTAACTGTCACACTGTTTGGTGCTAGCAGTCTCATCCGGGCTTCTCTTTCATGTAACACCTTTTTGAAATTCTAATTAGTCCCACACACTTCATCCAAACGAAATCAAATTATGTGGGAGATTTCTGCACAAGTAAAACATGCAGTGCAACGTGGGAAGTGAGGTTGTTAAGCTGTCGGTGAAATCGAGGGGCACATTTTGTCCGAACCGCAGGGCTCATTACTTGAAAGATAATAATACAGGAACAAGAGGTGCGGAGAAGGAACCAGATTCTTTATCTCCTTCTGTTGCTCTCTTTCCCTCAGTTTTCGTTGTCCTTCCAAGGGTCAATGTACAATATGCTTGGCAGTAGGGCTGTGCGATTCATCGAAATCGCAATTTGAGATGTTGCGATTTCCTAATCACAAAGCCTTCGATGTGGCCGCGATATTATGCATATGCATGACTGCCAGCCTTGAGTTGCAATCTTACTTGCCCTTGGCGAGAATGAGCGCACCTCCGTTCTGCTCAATCAGCCCTGCTCTAGCCAACTGCGTAAACACCCACCATTAAAAAAAAAGAAAGAAAACGGAACACTGGACAGGAGAGAGACAGTGGGATTATGGCGTCTACTGGGTCAGATCGGTAGTTAGGCAAATTAAAACTAAAGAAAACTGTATACAACTTAATCTTCGAAATGACAGACAACGAACAAAAAAGGTAATTTGCAAGAGCTGCGTCACAGCGCATATCAAAAGCTCCCTTATCGGTTCTGTTTTCAGTACTGGAGAATAAAAGATACATTCTTAGATGTTTTTTGTTAGTACGTGAATGTTATCTTACACATTTTATCTCCCCAACAGATTAATTTGAAATAAGTTTATAATGCCTGTTGGCTATTCCCAATTCAGAAGAGCGCACACACAGCCTGTGTCTGTGAATGCTTCTCATACTCGTTCCTCTCTGCACCACGTGGCACAAATCCTGAGTCACGGACGAGCCATTCATGCTTGCCACACTCACGCAGCCTGTCTCGTAATGCTCGGTTATACTCGCACCGGGCTACGCACCGCAAGTCTTCACGAGCACATCTGGCAGTATGGATGAGGCTTGACGCACGCGTGCAACCTGTGTCGACTCGCGCCTGGCTCCGCGTTTAAAACGAATGTAAATTCAGTTTAACTGCTTGCTAATTTCACTTGGATGAAGTTAAACATTCAGCACATTTTCCACTTGCTCTTAAAAATAATAAATCAATGTAATACTTTAATAATTGACTTAAGAAATACAGTTCTTTATTTATAAAAAATAAACAAATATTTTCTGTGAAATTCAGTAATTAAGTTAATTCTGTAAAAGTAGTTATACCATTATAATCTTGCCTGCTGAAGAAAAAAAACAATAGAACCCCTCCCAAAACACAATAACAAATGTAATGAATTTCAGGGTTATAATGGGAATTTGATTGGTTTTAATGTAAACTATAATGGTGTCTGTTTGATGGATTCTGTTGGTGGGATGTAATCTGGCAGATGGCAACCAATAGAACAACAGTAATTCCTATTGGAATAATGCTCAAAACAAAAAGGAATTTTGTAATGGTTTAATGGAAACTATAAGAATTTCTGTGATGGTTTCTATTGTTTTTTTCAGCAGGGTAATGATACCCATACTGTGCTGCACATTATTGACAATATTGAGCTGAAGCTTGACTTTGCAAATTTAAAAATCGCAAATCAAATCGCAATATCTGTCAAAAAAATCTGGGGTGCTGTGTGTACATTAATGAGGAAAAAAAATTAACTTAAATGATTTTAGCAAATGGCTGCAATATAACAAAGAGTGAACAATTTAAGGGGGTCTGAATACTTTCCATACCCACTGTATATATAGATATATATGTATATGTGTGTTTGTGTGTGTGTGTGTGCCCCTTTTTATGATCTGTGTAATTCATATAATACATATTACATATTTGTAGAAAAAACATTTTTATATAATTTTTGTAGTTTCACAGCGTGCCCAAATTTCCAATTAAATTCTTATTAAATCAAAAATTTTTATTATATTTTTTATTGTTGTTATTTTGTGTGTGTGTGTGTGTGTGTATATATATATATATATATATATATATATATATAATTTGGTATGAAGTGACACAAAGCCATTTCTTAACACTTAAACTCATTATTTATTGGATAAATATTATACTTGCATATTGATATTCTTACCAACTGGAAAAAAAACACTAATTTCCTAGAATGACCCCCAAGCCTTTTGATCTCTCTTTCACAAGTCTTGCTCCCTAAAGCCTCAGAATGGTTAAACCATCCACCAAGTTTTGACTCAGAGAGGTTATCCTTTGTATCACACCTCTAATGTACTTAACTGGAAAGCCAAGACACTTTCTCTCTCTCTCTCTCTCTCTCTCTCTCTCTCTCTCTCTCTCTCTCGCTCTCTCTCTCACGCTCTCCCTCTCTCTCTCTCCCTCTCTCCTTGACCCTCTCCCTCAGCTCTCACGGCTGTACTCATACTAGAAAAGAACAGACATCATATCTTTTCTGTTAACATACTTAGTTATGGGATTATGTTCTGCTTTATCCAAAGAGAAAATTGGGTCTTATCTGGTCTGTATGATAGTTGCCACTGACTGCAGCCATGTCGGCCGGACACGGGCGGTTGGGAGATAGAAGCAGGACTGCCCTGAAGCATTTATAATCCCACCCGGGATTACTGTAATCTCCCTCTCTTCATTTTTGAAATTGGGATTTGTGAAAAGAAATGGTGACTAGATGCAGTTATTGTCACTGAGATACACTGTGGCTTAAATCTGCATAAGGGCTTCTTTTGAGGCTCAGATCGCTTAATCTGTAGTTATGACGAGCACTGGAATTGAAAATCGCAGTAATTGCTCTCAGAAAGGATTTCATGTATTCAAGACACAAAAGAACAGACTGTAAAAATGTAATGCAGATCTGTGTTTAGATTTTAGCCTAATTTGGCCAGTGTTCTTATTCAATCATTAAAATAGCATTTAGTCTATGTTTTTTTGGAGAGGCTAGGATCAAAAAAGTGTGTAAAGGGAGACGTAATATAATTGTTATTAGATTTGCTTATGAATATTAATAAAGTGACATGACTTGCATCCAATAGTTCTAACTAAATTGCAGGCGGTCATTAAAACAATGATTTTGATAACTCTGATCCTCATATCATTCCCAACCTGATTGGCTTTCTTTCCTTTGTGAAACAAAATAGGTGATATTTTGAATCATGTGTCCATGTTTTGTTTTGTTTTTTCCCCACATCAGTGTTGTTTGGATCTCATTGACTTTCATTGTATGGATAAAAAAAAATAGTTCTGTGTTCCACAGAAGAATGAAAAGCAACATGAGGGTGAGTAAATGAAGAGTGATTTTTATTTATTTATTTTTTGTATCGTAGTCAAAACAAAACAAAAAAGTTGACAATGTGACTGGGTGTTATGCTCCTGTCTGGGATCATTTTAGGACAATGATATCACTCAGAAGTAGTATCCATCTTACACAGACATTTGGGACGTACACAGATTAGACTTCAGCATTAATGGTGATTTATCTAGTGTGTCTGTGCACATCAGCACTGCTTAAACCCTTAAACAACAGAGAGCAATGTGTCGTGGCTGTTATATTTAAAAGGTTCCTGCCAAATCCAGGCTTAGATAAAAACGGATGACCTGCGGTGTCTGTTGGGCTCCCCGTAATTAATCAAGATGAATATAACTCTGACCACAAATGTCTAGAGTCATGTGGCATTAATTTCAAAGGAAGCAATTAATTTTTCAAAACTTTTAACTGGGGGTCTGGGGCTGGAAGCAGGAAATGAGCGGCGATGGCATTTGGTTCGTTAAGGCCAGACGATTGATAGGCTCAGTAACCACAGGAAAACACATGACCGGCTAATTGAATTTGATTACTTGGTAATGCACTAGAGAAATGACCCAATCAATGCTCGTGCCATTGAGGAGGCCATTCTTTGCCTCTCCCCCTGTAATGAATACATCGCTTGAGAGTCCGATTATTCTCTTATTCATTTGATTCGGCTCGGCATGCACAGGGCTAACTTGTTCTGGTCTTGTTTGCTATGTTGTTGTAAACATTGATCGCTCTTTGTTTATGAAGCTTTATTGTGTACATTTAGCAAATGCTATTCCACCCAGGGGCCTGGTGTTCAAACAGCCAAACAAACAGATGCAAAAAACCCTGTTTGCCCTTGAAACCTTTGATTTTCGGTAGCCTGTCATGTCAGATGGCTGTTTTACACTCAATTAGGGAGCTATTGGACCCGAGTCTGTTTGCAGTCAGAGTTTGGTTTGTTTAGTTGCTGTGAAAGTTTTCTTCTGGGGTACAGTTAATGTGGACTCCGGTACGGCTTATAAATTGTATGAATAAATCTAAATTATGGAAGTGAGCCATATTTGAGGTTCATTTGCATCTTTGCATGCTTTTGCTCACATTTACCAAAGATTAATGCATTTTTAATAGCTGCTTCTCTCCAAATAAAAGTTTTTACACCACCACAGAATGTGAATGAAACAGTGAAAAAATCTAATATTTTTAGAATAAAGTCATATTTATATATATATATATATATATTTAAAGTCATATTTATATATATAATAGGCCTTATACAAGAATAAATTCATACCATTGGAGATTAAAGTGATATTATTTTGAGAATAAGCAAAAACAATTAAAATATATTGTAGAATTATTTTTTATATTTAATTGTATTTTAGTTGAATGCATATCGCATAGCTGCTTGTTTCAGATTAAATGTTTTGGTGGTAAATCCAATGCAACAAAACTTTGCATATGGTGGTAAACACTGTCAGCAATTTAGTGAAATTTAGCCAAAAATTTAGCAATATAGCAATTTACTCTAAATAAATAAATATAATCTCCTTATAATAATAGGGCCATACAAAAATAAAGTTCACACCATTACGTGATTAAAATATTAAAATAGTAATATTTTGAGATTGAAGTTTAAAAAAATGATACAAAAAATGTTGTAGAATTTGTAGTAGAAAATGTAGATTTAAAAAAAATTGTTTAATTTAATTTAATTTTAGACATTATTGTAATATTGCACAAAAACTCTACAGCTACTGCTAGTACTCATTGTGGTACTGTCATTGATGTTGCAAACGTACAAAAGAAACAAACAAACAAACAAAAACCTGAAAACCGGTTTCAAAGTGCAAACATCCTTAGTTCCCCTTCAGGAACTCGAGCTGCGTCGAAGTCGCTCTCGCCTGGCTGTGTTTGATGAGAGCGGCCAGGCTCACGATCCCGCTGGCAGCGGTCCCGCTGTTGCCGAGACACAGCGCAGACTGTTGTCGTGGGGATCGCGGGTGGATTTAGTGGAGGGATCCGAGATGGGCTCGTCCTTTTCTCGGTCCTCACCCGCTAGATCCGCGGCTCTCTCTCTCATGGTTCGGAAGCCCGCGCTGCGGTTTCCAGATCACAGCCTTCACGACGGGGGGCCTTCCGTTTTCCCCGATCTCCATGCTGAGGTGTCAAGAT
>NW_015505199.1:3068545-3069237 GCF_001515645.1 Sinocyclocheilus grahami | reverse complement strand
GCAGCCCAAGCCATCAAGCTCCTCATATCGCCAGTCTCAAAAACAAAGCGTTGCATCCCGCACCTCTCCACAGAAAGATCGGGGGTCGAGGCGATGCTCTCAGTCGGGTCTTCTAGACCGAAAACGGATCTCTGCGGACCGTTATTTGTCTAAGAGGACCTCTGCGAAATGGTCCTACCATTGTCAGGTCCCTGAGGGCAGCCCACCTGGAGAGGAAAGGATAACACCTTAGTATACGGTGCCCAATCCTCCTCAGTGCCCTCACGGAGGCTTATTGATACCCCTGTCACCCTCTGTGCTTCAGGGCTCAGTGAGCTCCGACGAGCGAAAATCCCAGCTGCCGCCCGGCAACGGTACGGCACGGGAGAGCTCGCCCCCTCAAGTGAGGGTGCTACAGCAGTCAGGTCGGTCATTCCCTGCCGGTCATCCATTTCAGGGCACCGAATTGGCTCCTCTAATAATACCAGACGGTTCCCTTAGTAGATTTTCTGGTAGCGTGGAAACTTCTACCAAATATCTGAAAATGGGTCCTGCAGATTGTAGAGAAAGGTTACAGAATCCAGTTCGGTTCTCGTCCGCCTCGTTTCACCGGGGTCATCCCCACACTAGTGGGCCCCGAGCAGGCTCTGGTAATGGAACAAGAAGTAGATACTCTCTTGAGGAAGGGGGCCATAGAACGTGTTCCTCCTCTC
>NW_015505199.1:3068312-3068535 GCF_001515645.1 Sinocyclocheilus grahami | reverse complement strand
AGAACGTGTTCCGCCTCTCGAGAGAGCGTCCGGGTTCTACAGCCGTTACTTCATCGTTCCGAAGAAGGATGGTGGGGTTGCGTCCGATCTTAGATCTCCGTCTTCTGAACCGCACTATCAAACGGCTTCGGTTCAAGATGCTCACTATCAAGCAGATAGTATCTCAGATCCAGTCCGAGGACTGGTTTGTTACGATAGATCTCAGAGACGCTTATTTCCATGT
>NW_015505199.1:3066839-3067234 GCF_001515645.1 Sinocyclocheilus grahami | reverse complement strand
TCAAGTTGCTCAGGCTCAAGACCATCTTTCTCCTCGCTATTTCCTCACTTAAAAGTATCGGGGATCTGCAGGCGCTTTCTGTTTCGTGCCTGGAATTTGCTTGAGGCATGGTTAGGGCATTCCTTTACCCGAGGGCCGGGTATGTCCCTGAGGTGCCCACTTCTTCACCAGGGCCCATAGTACTTCAGGCATTCTGTCCTCCTCCGTACCAGGAAGTAGGCCAAGAAAGGCTTAATCTGCTCTTTCCAGTTCGAGCACTGGACGCTTACGCACGCAGAGCTGCCCCGTGGCGTAAGGCAGATCAGCTTTTTGTTTGTTTTGGTCCGCCAAAGAAGGGATTTCCGGCGACCAAGCAGACTATGAGTAGGTGGGTGGTCGAGGCCATCTCACTAGCC
>NW_015505199.1:3060769-3066820 GCF_001515645.1 Sinocyclocheilus grahami | reverse complement strand
TCACCTATGGGGGTCAGAGCGCACTCGACCAGGAGTATGGCGGCCTCCAAGGCTTTCAACTTGGGTGTGGCCTTGCAGGACATTTGTGCTGCGGCGGGCTGGTCCTCTCCGCACACTTTTGTCCGTTCTTACAACCTGGACCTGGCATCGACCCTAGGTTCCCAAGTTCTCTCTTCGTGATGTGCTCGCAAGATACACACACAGGCAGGGACTTGGTAGTATGGCGCAGTGGGTATTCTCGTTCCCAAAGTGACTTCGACGCAGCTCGAGTTCCTGAAGGGGAACGTCTCTAGGTTACGTATGTAACCATGGTTCCCCGAGGGAATGAGACGCTGCGTCTCTTTGTCATACTCCCTGCAGGCGCTACTTCATTGAAGCTGGTTTGCGCTCTGCTGGATGCGCTTTTTTTCGTCAGTCTCACTGCTCCATTGGACGGATTTGACACGTGCTTCAGAACGCGGTCACGCAAGGGCGTTCCCAAAGCGACTTCGACGCAGCGTCTCGCTCCCTCGGGGAACCATGGTTACATACGTAACCTAGAGACGTTTTACATTGCATTGGTTCAGTGTAAACTTTATGATGTTTTATTAACAAAGTTTGAGAGGAGCACATTCAGATAATTAACCTAATTGACACGTGAGGAGCACATTCAGTAATCAACTCAATTAACAAGATATATATGTATTTATATATATATATACACACAGCAGACTTACCTCTGTTCCTTGACAGTTTTCCAGCATCCCTCCAACACCCCATCTCCTCACTTCTAACTATTCCTGTCCCAACCTGGGATGGGGAGAGTACTCTGGGTTGGGCCCAAATTCCGAGCTTGGAGCCCTTCCCTTTCTCCAGCACGCCAAATACAAATAAACTTTACTCCATTTATTATATGTGAGTGTGAACTCATGAATTACTTGTACATCAAATTGTAAATGTACACTACTGAGTGTTTCTATGTATATGACAAAACTATATAGCCACCATCCCAAAGAGTGAACAGTTTGTCAGAAAACTGTATATTTTGGCAGACTTAGAAGGTGAAACTGGACAATTTTTCTTCATAATGCACACATTCTCCGAGTCGTGTTTGTGTTTGTGTTGTCAGACAGCAGAGGGCAGATATCTGGCACGCCAGAATACCCAGATGCATTTCACAAGCTGGAGAGCACCAGTGACGTTCGAAAGGCAGATGGGCATCTATGCTGCATAAGCATCCCTTCCTTTCCCTCATGGCATCTTCCCCCCACCTCAGTACCTTTCACTTACTGTGCCTCTATATTTCTCTCTGTGTTTGTCCTGTAAACACGCTTATGCACACACACACAGGTTTGCTTGTCTTTTGTTCATTTGTCTCTATTGAAAGGAGGCATCTGGCTGGTCACCGTGAAAACACTCCAGAGAGGGTACTGAGGATTCACTGAAATAGATGAGCCTTTTCTGCCTTTCTCTTGAGAGAGTCTGTTTTTCTCCCACACACTCCCACACATACAGATTCCCTCTCGTTTTGTTGCTTCTCTTCGGACTGGGAGCTTAAAAAAACATTTACTACTTGTGATGACAAATGTGTGTTTGTGAGCGGGAGTTTGCTTAGCTGTTGTTTGGGGAATTTAAAGTTTATGTTCAAAACATACATTTTTATTAGTATTTATAAATTATATTAAGTAATAAATCTATACATTTATAAAAAATACATTTATAAATTTATATATTATACTATATTATAATGATAAAATTATATTTAATTTAATTTAATTTAATAATGTATACATTTAGCAGACGCTTTTATCCAAAGCGACTTACATTGCACCAGTATTTAATTATATATTTTCTATAATTTTATAATTAAACATATTTTTAAATATATTACATTTAATTATATAATATATATATACGTATATATATATATATATATATATACGTTTATACATTTTATTCATTTTAAGAATCTTTTTAAGTTTGATATTATTTTTTATGTTTTATTTTACTTTTAGGTGTGTGTTACAGGTGTTAATCATTATTATTATTATTATTATTATTATTATTATTATTATTATTATTTCTAATGGCATACTATGTAGTAACACAACATGATGTACGTTGAAGTAAGATTTAGCAGTTAGCCTTTGTCTCTATTAATAAAGACGTATCTGGCATTTTTGAAAAGTTAGAAAACAGTCAAAACAATAACTTAGAAGAATAAAGACAAATCTAGAAACCAGTCATGGAAAGTCTAAAGTGCTAAGCACTTTTGCTAATGACACCAGATGAAAACATGCAGATGGAAGCTAAGCGTGTTTTTAATATTTGATTGATGCAGTACCACAGATGATGGTCCAGTGCCCTCAATTAGGAGTTAAACAATCAATTAAAACAGGCGCAAGTTTATAACAGTGATAAGCAGTGTAGGTAATTAGCTGTCTGCTAGCCTGTAGCATGTAACAGCTGGACTGGATATGAAAACAGCAGAAACGCAGTGCAGCATTATTTATAAAAGTCACCTGATGGCTACCTGATGCCATACACATCCGCGTCTCATTAAAGCCAGGACCCAGAGTTGTAAAAAATGACTAAGTGCTAATTGGCAGGAGACTGTGTGATCTGTACTGCTGTAATGTACTTTTTATTAGCTTTTAGTTGTTGATACAAAGCCTTTATTTATAGTGGTTCATAGCAACACCTTTGGAACGAACAGGCGACTTTGGCTGCCAGCCTACAAGATTGTGTTGTTTCTTCTTGATTGTGGATATTTGCAGGTTGGATGATTCTGATGAAGTTTTTTGCTAAAGACACATGGCGACGAAAAGATAAATAAGCAGGCTGTGTGGAGTCGTGTATGACCCAGTGCCGCCACGGCCAGCGGACACAGCTTGCGTAATCTCAGAAAAGCCTCATGAATCTCGATTTAGACCAGCACTATCCTCCTTGCTATATCGCTCAGACGTTCTCTCCAGGGGCAGTTTGCATGCAGGCAGGATGTTGTAAAACCCTTCCCTGGAAAGTGCTCTTATCAGCCTTTTAACCCTTTTAAAACGTAGACGTGTGGAGGTCGTTTTTCCTGCGATTCCTGTCGCTGCACACAGATGCTACTATCAAAATTAACCATCTTCCTCCATTCTGGCAACCCTGCGATTATGTTATTAACGGACGGTGCCTTTTTTAACTCGTCTTTTTTAATGCCTCATTTTTGCATTCTGGGAAATTGGATGTAGAGCTAGTTGAATGTACTGTCTAACACTAAATTTGTTCTTTTTGACCTTGAAATGTCACGGCTACATGCATCAATGCTGTGCAAAAGGTTGATTTGTCCCCTAACCCTTGTGCTAAAGAAAATGGTCTGCCCTTTTTTCCTCAGAAATTAAAGTTACAGAAGTCAAAACGAACCAGAGTGCGCCTTGAATTTTGCGCCTCAAAAGATTCATGGCAATTACAACTTTAGCTGTAAAGCTTTCCAAACGCTGATTTAGCCTTTGATTCGGCTTCTGCATCTGCGCTTTTTATCTGCGACTGGGGTTGAAAGACGCGCTCCATACCGCGATAGAGAGTCTCAACAAAGCTTCATAAAGGTCACGAGGGTAAGGGGAGGCCTACGTGACCTTTCACACAATCCCACAATCCCCTCCTGCTGTGACTTTGCCATCTCGTTTCATCATTTCAACCGTCAGTGACATCACGTACCATTCACATATCTCCTTTTGAAGTCCAACGGTGCATTGAAGAAAAATATTATATCTCTTTCTAGCAAATCTCCAGATATTGTTTTATGGTGTAAGGTTTCATAAGCGAAAAAGAAAATTGAAAAGATAAACATTGCTCTCATACTTTGATTATATAGCAGTTCGCTTTTTTATCTAAGAGACCCAGATCTGTTTTCCTGGACCTTTTCCTGGTCACATCTTTCAAATGTCTTTGAAACAACAGGTGCGATAATTCTTTTATATACAGAGTACATGTGGTAATGTCAGGCATAAAAGTGTATGTTAGTAATAAAGAACGTTTCTGCACTGCATTACTGTACCATCAAGATGTCTGAGAGTTTTAATGATGGTGTAGAGAGAGAGAGTGGATGGGAGGGAGAGGAGAAATGAACCAGTGCATTAGTCTCCCTAAGTCTTGCGTTTAGCCGTGTCAATATTGTCTGAACCACAGCTGAGTCCAGATTCTCTTTCGTTCCACTCCGTATTGACTTGAGTTGAGTTGTTGCGCAAACACATTGTGGCAACATTGATGTAACATTGAGTAGAGTAATTGAAACCCATAGGAGAGAGATCTGTGAGGGTCGTCGTCGGCCATTGAGAGACAGACTGAGAGAGAGACAGGCAACATAGTCTCATTCGAAATACGTGCCTCTAAATACATTTCTGCAAAATTTGCGTACCTATACGTACGAATCGCTGCAGGTTGCTGGATGTAACTCTGGAAAAAATTACAAGCCGGTGAAGTTTACTCAATAAAGCACTTCTTATTACTCAGCTCTGTCTTTGTTTGGTGAAACTGATTGATAGATGTTGAGACGTTCTTTTTTTCTCCATGTAATAATGACAGAAATGCAAAGTCTTCAGAGCTGAAGTAAATATGTTTACCATGCAAGAGAAAAAAATCTCAAGATAGTTGTATATGAATATTTTTTTTTAAATCTAATGATTTAAATAGAAATAATAAATATTGCCCGTTTTGTAAAATTAATATATTACAGTAATATATTATGAGAAGAGTAAGAATTACAAATTGAAAAAGAAATTGAGAATATTGGAGAAAATGTGCTTAATTGTCATATAATAATGTCACAATGTGTAAAAACCTTATGAATCCTAAAAAAGAGAAAGAAATAAAGAAAAAGGTTATTTATTGACATGATTCCCCCCCCCCCCCCAAACTCCTCTGTACACAAATATTCTTCAGATAAGAACTAAAAAGCCATGCATCCCTGCCTGGGTTAATCCATTTGATCATTTCCGTCTTGTTTTTCTGGCTTGTAGCAGCTCGACGTTCAAAGATCCGGAGCGAGCCAGTCTCAGAGACAGCGGGCATGGGGACAGCGACCAAGCCGACAGCGATCAGGACACTAATAAAGGCTCCTGCTGTGACATGTCTGCTAAGGAAGCGCTCAAGATGAAGGCCACTGGGCTCAAGCCTCAACCACTTGAGCAGGGTGAGTCCTTCAACATCAGGAACTTCATTAAGAACCAAAGACTGAGTTGTTTAGAGTCTGTCTCTCTTTTGTCAGCTGTCTTTCTTTTTGCTATTCGCTCATCATTGTTGGACGTTCCTTGCGTTGTTTTACTCTCGTTTTCAGCCGTCTCCATGTGGCTCATTCCACAGATGTAATACATTTTGGTGTCTCGTGGTTTTATACTACTAGATGTTAGCTTTTGGCTTGTTCCAACTTGGAGGCTTCCTTGACATATCATATGGAACACAACATAATTTTAATAATCTGTTGCATTGATATTCCATTCATTGTAGTCATCACAATTTATAATTTTTTAATATTCTAATATTGCAATGCATTATATATTATTATTATGCACATACTTTACACATACATTGTGTGTGTCTCACTCTCATTTTCGAAACAGCTCATCTCTTTCTCCTATTCTTTTGCATTTGATTTACACAAAACACAATCGATTTGTTCCAGAACATCGACTGTATAATAAATCACTTATTCAAACCGAATTGTTTTGCTCAAAGCACTGATTCATTCAGGAACTAAACAGCTGACTGTCTTTATAAGTGAATCATTAAATAATTTAATCAACCGAATTGTTCATTCGAAAACGCTGATTCATTCAGTAACAAAACATGAGTGTGTTACTCTGAGCTTTCCGTTTTGACTTTGATTGATTTTTTTTTTTCTGTCATTTGAGCAAAAATACACAAATTAACAAGTCACTAAGTATTTGTGTTCATTGAACCATTTTATGATGGCAAAGTCATAGTTTTCTGCATGGAAAGATGTAAGCTATATTCAGTGAAACATGGACACCGAGCAGTGTGAGTACGGCATTGTAAAGAAACTGTAACTTATTTAATCCTACTTTCATTTGC
>NW_015505199.1:3060008-3060544 GCF_001515645.1 Sinocyclocheilus grahami | reverse complement strand
ATACTTTACACATACATTGTGTGTGTCTCACTCTCATTTTCGAAACAGCTCATCTCTTTCTCCTATTCTTTTGCATTTCAAACTTTGCATCATTTAGACTCCTTATTTTCCTTGTCCTCTTTCGTCCATCTTTCATTTTCTCCCTCTCCCTTTTGCTCTCTCTCTCTTGTATTCTAGCCACGTTCTCAGTTTATCAAAGCAGGCAGGCCCATTATGATTTTATAAGCCAAACCACTCTAGCCGTTCCATTTAGTGAGTGCTGGTTAGGCGCTGGGATGTGCTTCCTTAAAATTTTGATAATGCAACATGGAAAATGACTTATCATCTCTTGGTAGGACAAATTAGTCATGACATGGGTAGAACAATAACTTCTGATAAGAAAGCAGTCCCATGCTCCCTTTTCACTGTACTCGTTCAGGAAGGAAGCATGTAAGGATGGTTTTATTCATCTAGACCCAGGTCTGTTGGGTCATGTTGATGACTATTACACTGGTGCCGTATCCCTCAAATGGCAATCCGAGGGAAAAAAAAGAAAA
>NW_015505199.1:3059179-3059793 GCF_001515645.1 Sinocyclocheilus grahami | reverse complement strand
GCATTGTAAAGAAACTGTAACTTATTTAATCCTACTTTCATTTGCCTATTCTGACTAGTTTTATAATATGTAAATGTAATCTCTCAAACCGCTCACATTTGATGACCAAACTCACTTTACTCGCTTTCCTCACTATGTTTTTTTTCTTCTATTGAATATTTAAATCAATATTCATTCTACAAGACAGTTAACTTGGAATGGCAGTCTGTTTTGCCAATTTCACTCCAGAGGGCTGGATGTATCTTCTCTCAGGTAGGTGCACTTTAATCTCTCTCTCACACAGAGATGACACATGACAGTCTAGAGAAAGCCCAGGCTAGCCTAAAGATCCCCTGTGTCCTCTTGTAAGCATTATCACCTCCAACATTAGACCGTCTCCACTAGAGCCAGCTTCTAAATATGCGTTAAAAGCCTTTGAAATGGATATTTTACAGTTGCTGGATGGCTATAACAACATTGCAGTGGAGTGAATGTTATGTTTCACTGCATATGCAGCTTGATATACTGGTGTCTTTAACTGCGGAGTGTTATAGCTGTTTATGGCAGCAGGTTATGGTCAGTGGATATGAGTCTGTGTGTGTGTGTGTGTGTGTTTGTGTGTGTGTGTGTGTGTG
>NW_015505199.1:3056910-3057583 GCF_001515645.1 Sinocyclocheilus grahami | reverse complement strand
GTGTGTGTGTGTGTGTGTGTGTGTGTGTGTGTTTGCGTTTGCGGTCTTTCCTTGGGCTGTGTATTGAGTTGTAATTCAGTCAGAGGGAGAGAGACCAGACCCTGTTCGCACAGACATAAACAACAGAGGGTAGTAGAAGACAATTATCATCTTCCTCTCTCTCTCTCTCTCTCACTATCTACTCTAATTATGCTCAGCCTCTAGCGCAAACACACTTATAGGAATCACAACTGGAAAGACATACACATTGTGAATAGAATCGCAGTCCCCTCATAAATCTAATGTCATGTTTTCATCCCTGTAGAGAAGAGTTCGTTTTATCTGGCATGTTCCTTTTGCTCTGTCGTTCTCTCTGCTCTTAATTGGATCAGAACCAAGTTGTTCTTAGAACAAACATGAGTTTTGTTCCAAAACCTTGCAAGCTGTCTACCTAGACATTGTTTTAAAGCATCATAGGCACTTTCCCAATGGGAATGCTTGTGTTTCGAAAAGAGGGCAGCAATTTGAGGTGTTGTTTTGGCCAAAATGTAAGTATCCTTTGCATGCACGGCAATCCCAAAATGCATAATGACTTTATTTAAGTCATTCATTTTATGTTTTATAAACTATTTTGCTCAGTATTTGTGAGTACTGTGTATTTATATTATTTAATACACCCCCCCCCCCCCCCCCC
>NW_015505199.1:3056192-3056900 GCF_001515645.1 Sinocyclocheilus grahami | reverse complement strand
TGTGTGTGTGTGTGTGTGTGTGTGTAAGGAGCCGCTTGAGTTTGATGCATTATTTAGGAAATAGGAACTTCTCTTTTTCTGCCTGTTTTCCCTACTGTATCATATTCCCTAATCTTTAATCAAACCTTGGGTTTAACTTGTGTTTCACTAGATACTGTTTAGTGTAAATAATAACTTTAAAGTTATTAAAGTATCCATTATTAAAATGATTCACTTTTAAACTTAAAAAAAATCGATACTGTGGGTGTAAAAAACGGACTTACCATGTATCTCTCCCTTTAATGAGACAACTGAGCTTGTTTGTCTTTCACAGGTTTTGACAGTTCTCAGTGCAAATGTATGTGACATTGTGAAGAATAGATGATTAACAAACTATTTTCTGCACAAATCAACCTCTGCCCAATATCTTTTATTTATTTATTCATTTTAACAAATTTTACAATATGTTAAGAGTAATGCCTATTATGTAGTTTCCTTTATTTTAAATTATCTGAATTTGTTAACATATTATATTGATAATTGTTTAAATTGAATATTTTATAGCCCTGATGTTCTTATTCTAACTTGGAAAATACAGAACTGTTCATCCATCTATCTACCTAACTACTGAACTCTCTCTCCATCAATCTATGTAAATACTGAACTGTTTATCTATCTACTAAAACTTTTGAACTGTTTACCTATCCATCCATCCATCCATTCCATAGT
>NW_015505199.1:3053875-3056062 GCF_001515645.1 Sinocyclocheilus grahami | reverse complement strand
GATATTATTTTGTATCCTTGATATACTATTATAGTTTTTATAAATATTTTGATTTAGTTTCTAATTTCATATTTTCTATTTTATTTTCATTTTAGTTCAAGTTTTAGTAATTTAGTTTTGTGTTTTAATTTTATTAGTTTTTGATTTTGTTTGTTTTATATATGTGTATATAATATTTTTAAATTCAGTTTTAGTTTTTGTAGAATTTCAGGTTAAACTAAAAGAAAATGAGAAATGTTACCCTGGCTGAAGTAAAGAAGCTGAAGTTTTTTATATATATTTTATTTTCACTTGCTTTTATTGTATTTTAAGTGATGGTCCAATTAACTATAACTACACCATTATGGTGGCAAAGTAAAACATAGCAATATTTTATTATTTTATTTAAATTTTATAATTTATTTGTATTATTTTATTTCAAAATTTCTTGTTTTTAAAAGTGTGAAATGGGTTTATATTTTCCCCCTTTTTTTTCTTGATTTGACGTCAGAGGATAATCACTAATAAAGGATTTGATGTGGTGCCATCAGCCAATCAGCATCATCCTGATGTCATTTTTCGTGCAGCTCCAGAGTGATTAGTTATATAACATTTGCTCAAATAAGAATGTCAGCAAGCCAAGCAACTGTCATCGAATGATTGAGAATGCTAAAGGATAGCTTTCTCCAGACACGAACCCAGTCACCCATTTCCCTCACTTTTTTGGCAGAGTAATCAAGATCTCTTTTACCCACTTTATCTATTGGAACAAAGCGCTGTGATGCTTGGTCACACACGCATTATAGTTTTGAAACTACCTGAGAGCAACGGCTGATTGATTCTCCTTTGCCGCTGCAATGCTTTAAATTGAATAGTCAGGTGGCAGAGCTCTGGGAAACAACAGACGCTACATCAAGACTCCAAAACGCGTCAGAACACCACACTCAGACGAAAGGTCTGATCAGACATATCGATTATGATCCTGATTCTACAAGCCTTGTTTGACTTCTCTTCCAGCAACATGATTCATTCATCAATACATGATTCATTTAGTAGGGCCTTCATAAACTAAATCGGTGCTGGAAAACCTATGTGTTTAAAGACTACATGAAAAACGGCATTGATAGCACGTATAACTCGAAATCGTTCACTCACATTTTTAAATAATAAAGACCCTCCATCATTTCCAAAATGCATCCTGTCCAGTTTGTTGTCAATAAGGCCATTACTTCTCACACGTATCATTGACATTAAACTTGGTGTGTCTAATGTTTTAATTTCAGAGTGAAAATATCCAGTGGGCATAATGTTATCCATTGGGATTTGGTTGGATCAGACTCGTTAAGCTATGATATTATTAATTTACATTATTTTCCCCCGCCTATGCTGGTTGTGGTTGCATTAGCAGAAACGTCGTTTTCAAAAGCAGAGAATGTCATTACATTTTCCTTCAGAATAGCATGCACTGAAGATTCATTCATTAAGATCAAGGACGTTTATTTCGTTGTATCTATGAGAAGAACTATGCATTACTTTTCTTTCACCTGTTTTGTACATGGCATCAAACGCTTTAACGGAAAGCACTAAAAGATGGGTATGTTTGTCTGTTGTGTAATAAAGGGGCTGAGATCATATTTCTTCAGGTAGGAAATAAATCAAGAAATATAAAGCACTGAAAATATACCTAAAAGGATTGATGTATTTTTGTGTGCATATCCCACTTTGTGATCCTTAAACACATCCACTTCAAAGGAACAAAATCAGTTAATTAATGACATTCTAACTGATGCCATTTTCCCACTTGTTGCCTAGGTAACCTCCTATTCCTGGCACTCAGACATTAGCGGAATCCATATTGACAGATTTAATTTTTCCCCCTCAAAAAAGGTCATTTGAGCATATAGAGTTTAGATGACGGTGCAGTGTTTTGAAATGGCTCAACACTTCTACAAGGCTATTCATGCAGACTCTCAATGGAATGTAGAAGTACTTTTGCCTTTCTTGTCAGTTCTTTCCACAATGCTTCATTCACCTCTTTTCCTTAAGTTCCACGTCTGTTTTATTCTCTCTTTTCTACAAAAAAAAGCGGGTCTGTGTAATACAGATAAAGAAAGACGTGTGTAAATGACTGCCATGTGTGACATCAGCCTGTTTTCTAAGACCGTAGAGCCGCAGTACACACACACACACACACACACACACACACAC
>NW_015505199.1:3050333-3050587 GCF_001515645.1 Sinocyclocheilus grahami | reverse complement strand
GGTTTATCAAATATGATACTCTTAAAAAAAAAGTACAAGATTTTTTTTTTCAATAAACCATACATTTATTAAAACAAAAAAATTTTCAGACTATTATTTCATATTTGTTTCATTATTTCATAGTTACAAGCAAAAATGACGTTTGATTCATTTCTGTAAACAAGCTGTATTTTTAGACTCTATTCAAAGTTTCATGCATGTCAGCCCTTAAAAAAGTGTTCCTGGAAGTCTTTTAATGTTTTAGTAAAAATATA
>NW_015505199.1:3046937-3047940 GCF_001515645.1 Sinocyclocheilus grahami | reverse complement strand
ATATATATATATACATATCTTTCTCTCTCTCTTATCTCTCATCTCTCTTATAATATTTATATTATTATGCAATATAAATAATATAAATCTGCAATATAAGGTATAAAATTAAATAGAATGCAATAAAATAAACTCAGTGAGACATTAATGAGCATTAAGACACTGTAGTGCAAGGCAGTAAATATTGAATATAAAGATCACATTGCGTCGCTGTAATCCTGCTTATTTATTTTACAGTTAGTGTCAGTCTAAAGTAAATACAATTACCCTCTGTTACGAACAACAGTGAATGGGGTGTTCCCTGATGGATAAAGAGGGTTGTGCATGTGTGGGTGAGTGTGCAAAGCTTTTAACAACTCATCCTCTCATTTTCTTATACCAACAAACTCCTTCCTCTTCATTCCATTTTCTGCCTTGCTTCTCCACGCTTATTTGTATCTAACAGGTCATTAAGTTCACAAATGTGCAATTGAGTGTTTTGGATGTTTAATTAGCATGTTTCCTTGACTAATTAAAATGCACAAATCTAAGGATTAAAGCCCCTCTCCATTTGTCCCTCTTTCCCACCATTTTTTATGAATAATTAATCAATCTCTTTCACCACGAGATTCTGTTGCACACCAGGACACATTTCAGTGTTGCGCAAGATGTAAACTATTTTCCTTTTTCCTTCACAGACAGACAATTTTCCTGCTGAGCCCAATTACATGGGTAACAGGCAGCAGTTTGTTCAAAGGTAAGGCCTATTTAACAGTTTTCTCAGTTTTATTTGTCTTAAACTCCTCTGTACACAAATATTCTTCAGATAAGAACTAAAAAGCCATGCATCCCTGCCTGGGTTAATCCATTTGATCATTTCCGTCTTGTTTTTCTGGCTTGTAGCAGCTCGACGTTCAAAGATCCGGAGCGAGCCAGTCTCAGAGACAGCGGGCATGGGGACAGCGACCAAGCCGACAGCGATCAGGACACTAATAAAGGCTCCTGCTGTGACATGTCTGCTAAG
>NW_015505199.1:3045392-3045952 GCF_001515645.1 Sinocyclocheilus grahami | reverse complement strand
AGAGGGGAATCTACCGCTATCTGAGCCGAGGCAGCGGACGAGTACGCCAAGTCTGTCTGCCTTGATTTGGCTTGTGTGTGTATGTGTGTGTGTTTTCATTTGGATTCAGGGATAGACCGAATGCACTGGCAAGAGAAATTGGCCAATTAAAGAGACCCATATGTTTCATATTTTGAGAGTGTAGTCATTTAATGGTGCATGGGAACAGTTAGAGAATGGCTGAAATTAGCTAGTTTAACAAGTGTGACTCACTTACACGCACAAAGACAAGAGCTACAGTTGCAATAGTTGCGTGTCAAATAAGCTTTATAATAACCTAAACCACAAACAATGAAAACCTGACGGTGAATAGTGATATCTGCATGTGTTTTATCCAGTCAGCAACTGCCTGAGTGAGTCAATCATTCACTGAACTAATTTGTTGAAAAACGCTGATTGCTTCACACACAAAGCAGCTGACTGTCTTAATTGTTAAATCATTGAATTGGTTACTCAACCAAATCGATTTGCTCAAAAACAGTAATTCATTCAGGAACAAAATGGCTGACTATCTAGAAAAT
>NW_015505199.1:3042917-3043735 GCF_001515645.1 Sinocyclocheilus grahami | reverse complement strand
ATCAACTCTGTCACAGTCACCTTTCAAGAAAGTTCAGACTTAAAGTATTTAGTTCACAGTTCAGAAAAATCATGGATGGATCCAATTGCTACAAGCATTAATCATGTCCATCTGGATGTGCTAACATTGCTATACTGACATTAAGCTTAGGGTTAGGTTTTAATATTTGTTACAGCATTGTGTAGGCAATCAGCACTATGATTAATGACCAATGAAATCTTCAGAATTGCACTGATTTGGGGGAAAAAAATCACACATTGATCTGCCTCTGAACAACTTTCCTTTTCGGATTATGTCACCAAGAGCGGAGAGTACTGTAAATAATATTAAACAATAGCCAGACATTCAGGTTGCCTTCATTCTGGTATAGAACTTTCCAGTTAGTTCCAAATTGATAAAAGTTCCACCCTACATGCTTTTTTTCTCATTAAATAACCTGTATTGTTACAAAATATGTCACATTACAGAATGAAATGCTATTTCATGTTGACTTTAAGTACTCCCTTGGGTATGCGTACCCCTGTTTGTGAATCCACTCCCTAAATGTATTTCTAGATACACGTGTATGCTTGGAATATGAACTATCTGCTGTACCAACAACTATTATTGCTGATTGCAAATTGTGTATTCATAAGGGCTAAATTAAATGCAGAGATGAGAATGAAAAGAGAAGCAGAAAAAGGCAGTTGATCATAATCGCTGGACAGAGTCTTATCATTCGCGTTCTCATTATCTCTATCACATATTCCCCGTTTGGTGTCAGGTTTTGGACTTTTATGTTGAAGTTTTGGTCTTTCAGCTTCCTGTATGACAATCCC
>NW_015505199.1:3025183-3041828 GCF_001515645.1 Sinocyclocheilus grahami | reverse complement strand
TTATATGCAAGTGCCAAGATGTGTACCTGCGATAATATGTGCGTGTGCGTGCGTGAAAAGGTCCCATTAGATTGCTGTGTAAGTGTTCTAGATGACCTCCCTTAATTGTGTTTGACTGGAGCGCGATAATCAAATCGTCTCACCTCTTTTCCACTGTAATGCTTCAGATTATTCATCTGAAGGAGCAAAATGGGAGAAACTGAAACAGAAAGAAATTATTGTAATAACTGATCCATTGACTACCCAGGTTTGTCTGGTTTACTTGGTCTAGTTCAGTGTTATTTTAGTATCACTGATATACTATTATATTATGTTAGATATTATTTTGTATCCTTGATATACTATTATAGTTTTTATAAATATTTTGATTTAGTTTCTAATTTCATATTTTCTATTTTATTTTCATTTTAGTTCAAGTTTTAGTAATTTAGTTTTGTGTTTTAATTTTATTAGTTTTTGATTTTGTTTGTTTTATATATGTGTATATAATATTTTTAAATTCAGTTTTAGTTTTTGTAGAATTTCAGGTTAAACTAAAAGAAAATGAGAAATGTTACCCTGGCTGAAGTAAAGAAGCTGAAGTTTTTTATATATATTTTATTTTCACTTGCTTTTATTGTATTTTAAGTGATGGTCCAATTAACTATAACTACACCATTATGGTGGCAAAGTAAAACATAGCAATATTTTATTATTTTATTTAAATTTTATAATTTATTTGTATTATTTTATTTCAAAATTTCTTGTTTTTAAAAGTGTGAAATGGGTTTATATTTTCCCCCTTTTTTTTCTTGATTTGACGTCAGAGGATAATCACTAATAAAGGATTTGATGTGGTGCCATCAGCCAATCAGCATCATCCTGATGTCATTTTTCGTGCAGCTCCAGAGTGATTAGTTATATAACATTTGCTCAAATAAGAATGTCAGCAAGCCAAGCAACTGTCATCGAATGATTGAGAATGCTAAAGGATAGCTTTCTCCAGACACGAACCCAGTCACCCATTTCCCTCACTTTTTTGGCAGAGTAATCAAGATCTCTTTTACCCACTTTATCTATTGGAACAAAGCGCTGTGATGCTTGGTCACACACGCATTATAGTTTTGAAACTACCTGAGAGCAACGGCTGATTGATTCTCCTTTGCCGCTGCAATGCTTTAAATTGAATAGTCAGGTGGCAGAGCTCTGGGAAACAACAGACGCTACATCAAGACTCCAAAACGCGTCAGAACACCACACTCAGACGAAAGGTCTGATCAGACATATCGATTATGATCCTGATTCTACAAGCCTTGTTTGACTTCTCTTCCAGCAACATGATTCATTCATCAATACATGATTCATTTAGTAGGGCCTTCATAAACTAAATCGGTGCTGGAAAACCTATGTGTTTAAAGACTACATGAAAAACGGCATTGATAGCACGTATAACTCGAAATCGTTCACTCACATTTTTAAATAATAAAGACCCTCCATCATTTCCAAAATGCATCCTGTCCAGTTTGTTGTCAATAAGGCCATTACTTCTCACACGTATCATTGACATTAAACTTGGTGTGTCTAATGTTTTAATTTCAGAGTGAAAATATCCAGTGGGCATAATGTTATCCATTGGGATTTGGTTGGATCAGACTCGTTAAGCTATGATATTATTAATTTACATTATTTTCCCCCGCCTATGCTGGTTGTGGTTGCATTAGCAGAAACGTCGTTTTCAAAAGCAGAGAATGTCATTACATTTTCCTTCAGAATAGCATGCACTGAAGATTCATTCATTAAGATCAAGGACGTTTATTTCGTTGTATCTATGAGAAGAACTATGCATTACTTTTCTTTCACCTGTTTTGTACATGGCATCAAACGCTTTAACGGAAAGCACTAAAAGATGGGTATGTTTGTCTGTTGTGTAATAAAGGGGCTGAGATCATATTTCTTCAGGTAGGAAATAAATCAAGAAATATAAAGCACTGAAAATATACCTAAAAGGATTGATGTATTTTTGTGTGCATATCCCACTTTGTGATCCTTAAACACATCCACTTCAAAGGAACAAAATCAGTTAATTAATGACATTCTAACTGATGCCATTTTCCCACTTGTTGCCTAGGTAACCTCCTATTCCTGGCATTCAGACATTAGCGGAATCCATATTGACAGATTTAATTTTTCCCCCTCAAAAAAGGTCATTTGAGCATATAGAGTTTAGATGACGGTGCAGTGTTTTGAAATGGCTCAACACTTCTACAAGGCTATTCATGCAGACTCTCAATGGAATGTAGAAGTACTTTTGCCTTTCTTGTCAGTTCTTTCCACAATGCTTCATTCACCTCTTTTCCTTAAGTTCCACGTCTGTTTTATTCTCTCTTTTCTACAAAAAAAAGCGGGTCTGTGTAATACAGATAAAGAAAGACGTGTGTAAATGACTGCCATGTGTGACATCAGCCTGTTTTCTAAGACCGTAGAGCCGCAGTACACACACACACACACACACACACACACACACACTTTGTGACTCAAATGTCTTCTCAGTTAAAGCATAGACTTGTGGAGGAAATGTGCAATTTTCAAATGTTCTATTAATATTACACGTCCTAACCTTGACTCACTAGGGTTAATTATATTTGCCACGTCATATGCTGAATTTTTAAACAAAATCAATTAGAAAACAAATTGAAAAAATTCTCTCAGAAAGGTAAATATTTTGCTATTTTATGTTAGTTTAAAGATCAAACTGCATTGATCTTTTGATTTCTGTAAAGCAGTTCTATATGGATTTCACTCTTGCACAAATCCATAATCTCCTAAATTTATCTTACTGAAGTTTATATTGCAGATACTCTGGAAGCAGGGCTTTTTTGAGTTTCACAGGAACAGACTCAGCTCTGTCATCAATGCTCTTGTAAGCCGACTGTCAGTAAGAGTAATCACGGTCATTGTCTTCCTTTAAAGTGACTCAAATATGCATTAATATCACATAAATCTTACAGTTTTAGACAGCAGTGTATTTTTCATGTCTGACAAGTTTCATATCTCTTTTTTTTATTTCCAGGTAGAGCTGTCACCTCGCATCAGATTTAGCCATATAAGCTCTCGATTTTGTTCTCTATCAATTCCCACAATAACTGACATGTCACAATAATGTAATTGATTTGCAGTCGGGAGAAAAACGCAACTAACAACGTAGACAAATTGAAGGGTCAGCAAATCTCTTCTGATTTATTTTGTTCATTTTTTGATACCTCTCGGCTGTGGTGCAGTGATTCATCAGTCAAATGCCCTGAATAGTTAATCACTTTCTTTTCTGTATTTTTTCGCACTTTCTAAATGAACTTTGTGCAAATGAGATTGTGATCGGAACATACATCAAAACTGATCATCCGTTTTCATGAGTCATGTTCCTAGAAACACTGGAGTGAGAGATATGGCACAGTCATGCGAGCTCAGGCTTGGCCGTTGCAGATATATAGCCTGTGACTGCATGAGCATGAAAGCAGCTGACCTGCTGAGTCCCGTGGGGAAGATCGGCTTTTCCCTCATAACGATTACAAATCGCCAGCAATGCAATTACCAGGGGCTAAGCAATGACTCTCGTGACTTAAACAATGATAGCCGGTCTCAGACAGCATTGTTCAATAGCAGAATAAAGCTGGAGATTTGTTGCACTCTCAAACGCAATAAGACACCACATCCATTCACTTCTACAGAGCTTCTGGGAGCACTGAAGGCTGTTTTCAGGGACCATCAAAATAATATTTATGCTATTAAGATACCTATCTAAACATTTAGCATACTGAATGCTACCTCAGGCTCCCAGTTTCCAGTGGAGATATATGTCTGCTTAAAATCTACACTGTACACTTTTAAAAAAATAAAACTTCCAAAAGGGATTTTTTATCAGTTCTTAAAAGAAATGTTGTTTTCTTAGTCTAAAGAATATTTGAATAATCTAATGAAAAAAATGAATAGAAAAACAGCTTAAGTTACTGATCATTTTCCACCAGCACATTATCCATTGAGTTTGTGGAACTTTCCTTAAACTCTGAAACACAACACAGTGCAATATATTATATAAAATATAAGTTAAAACACTTATGATAAAACAATACAGACAATTTCAATATTAACACAGTAGATTGAGCTCGTTGGAGTTTTTTTATTTTTTTTGTATGTCTATATAGTTTTTAAAGTTTCGTTAGGTTTGTAAAGTTATTTAGTACTTAAACTTAAACTAAATGAAAATTATAAATATATCTGAAATAAAATAAGTTTGACTTTTTTATATTTTAATTTATTTCTCTTAATGCTTATTTTATTTCAAGCTATGAAAAGGTTTTTTTATGAGTTTAGTTTAGTTCCCTTTCAGTCGGTCACTCGACGTCACGTTGGATGACCGACGAATTGGAATTGGGATCTCAATTCCCAATTCGTCGGTCATCCGACGTGACATCTCCGTTCCCTTCTTCAGGGAACGAGGGTTACCATACGCAACCGAGACGTTCTTTAGTTGTTGTTTTTTTTTTTTTTGGCTGTTCCCAGGCTACATGATATAATGGCGACGCCCCTGTTTGTTTGTTTGTTTGTAAAACTCACATTAATGTTGTATTGCTGTTAAGGACAACAGCTGGTACCACTAGCCTCAGCAGAGAACTCTAATTAACGAGTTTGTACGCATAGGACCTAAACAGGTACCATATGGGAGATAGTTGGTTCATATTTCTATATCACATCTGTCTGGTAAATGTGATTAATTGATGTTTAATGGTTTGCATCTCAATTCTACTTACCAAAAAAGATGTCTCAATTCAGTGGCGTCAATCAAATCGAGTGAGGAAGTGAATTATTCCTATAGTGATTCACGAAAGGAGCTTTTTTTTCTGTGAAACCGGCTCCTTTCCATGGGAACTTTGACTGTGAGATGGCAGCCTTTTGTTGATATTTCAGTTAATCATTTAACCCCCCCGTTGTAAATCGTTGTTTTTTCACCCTCATTAATAGTGCCTCTCCAGCAACAGCCTTTGTTCTCTAACTGAATAAGCACGACCCAGTTGATGCATGTGAATGTCAGAAGAAACATTTGGAGAGGGAAATTAGAAGCCTGAGCAATCTGGAGTAGCGTGAGTCTTATCATTCATGTATCACTCTTGTTGTTTTGTGTCCTCACCTCACTCGTTCACACTCTTGAGCTCAAATGCACGCGCTTAAAGCAATTAAGTCCACTAAGCTAGCGCAATCCAACGGAAAGGCTGCAAATCTTTTTAAGGGCAATATCTGGAGTTTAGGATTTAGTTTCCTTTATTATATGAGATTTAAGGGATTAGCTTTCTCTCTTAATACACAAAGTTTCATTTTGTTTCGTTGTGTGAGTGTATTTGTGTGGTAACGGACGCATTGTGGACCTTAAGTCCTCCCTGAGGTTAAGAAAAGATATCCTGTGTCCGCTGACCTGTAGTGATTGATCAGGATCTTTTAGCCATCTAAAGCCTACTGTATCATATTTGATAAGCAAATTTATAAAGCCTAAATTATCACAGTATTTATTTATTTACTTTACAAAAATCATGTTACAATTTCTCAGTTATCATTGTATTGCATTGCATTTTATGTTTTGCCCTCCATTATAAAAATACATGCATTAAATATCATCTTACTAAGGCATAGAGTCATATAGTGACTAGAGCGACAACCGATATTAATATGTATTTTTTTGTAAGTAGTCAGCTATACTGCAATAAGATCTCTTTAATTTACATTACAAGCTATTACAAATTCATCTTAGTAAATAAATGCAACTGCCACAAATTGCATGTTTTTGCTCAGTTTGTGCCTAAAATTTAGGTGTTTTTCCCTACTCTGGTGTGTTCCATATTCTTCTATCATAATATATGAGCCATAAAACCTGGTTTATCAAATATGATACTCTTAAAAAAAAAGTACAAGATTTTTGTTTTCAATAAACCATACATTTATTAAAACAAAAAAATTTTCAGACTATTATTTCATATTTGTTTCATTATTTCATAGTTACAAGCAAAAATGACGTTTGATTCATTTCTGTAAACAAGCTGTATTTTTAAACTCTATTCAAAGTTTCATGCATGTCAGCCCTTAAAAAAAGTGTTCCTGGAAGTCTTTTAATGTTTTAGTAAAAATATATCTAGGTAATTGCTTATTATTGGTTATTTTGGTACATAAAGATGAAAATTCTATAATAATTATTATTAATTATGTTCCATGTTCATTTAGTTAAAACTAGGTTTTAGTTCTTACATTTAAACATTTTCGTTTTCATTAAAAATATTGAATATCATGAAAAGGCTCATAAATATAGAGATTTTTTCTATTTTTGCTCTATTTCCCAATCCTTAGCCTGTGTGTGCAAATACCCACATACGTCTTTTTCATGTAATTAAGCTGGAACCTCATTAGCACCGAGTATCGTGGTTATGATATCTTAGAGTCATAACGACACTGTGTCCTCTGCCTTCTGAGGGAGCAAACCATAAATCTGTGACATTAGCCTGCCGCCCCTGTCGCCGTAGTGACTAATTATGCTCTGTTTGTATAAGTAATGGCTTATTCTTCACACGGTACAGTGTGATCATGATTAAGAAGGGACCCGCCGGAGCTGTAGGCTCATTTTCCTTTGCTCTCATTGGCCGCTCGCTCATCATCTCCCTCTCCTCTTAAATGAAAACTCATTATTTGACGTGTGCTAAATGCTATTCAGGGTGTTTTTCCCACTAGCCGGTGCTGGAATAAAGAAATTAGGAGGTATTAATTCATAAGGAGCTAATTTATACCTCACAAGTGAAGTGGACAAGGACTCATTTTTGAGAAGAAATTTGGCAGTGGTATTTGAAGGCTAGTCGCAGCGCAGAGCAGCTCAAGTGCAACTCACACACTTGTTCTTTATGATCTTTTGCATCTGACCTTATCATTTGTTCAAATGCTTTGACATAAAGGTTGGAAAAAATGTTTTGGGGGCAAAAGGCAGCCTTTAGAAAAGTGTTTGATTTTATTCCGTTTCTTACATTTTCTTTGATAAGAAGAATAGAAAAATGCTTTATGAAGGCAATCAAATTTGAGTAGAGACAGCTTTTAAACTGGTCACAGTGGCTGTAAACCATTACATCCAGTATCCCAAGAACATCAGCAGTAGATTAATATACTTTAACAGTGCTTGAGAGATTTTCACAAATGAGTTCATAAAACAAACCTGACAGCTCCAGATGTAGGCAGCAGTATTAATGCAAAAATTGTTTGCCTCTTTGTTTTCTGTCATACATGACCCGTGGTACTTTTTTGCAGCTTGCACAGTCAAAGACAGATGTGAATGCCCAAACCGTGTCTGATGATGTATGTTAAACCTCATTGTCAGCGCCACTTTTGTGGTCTTTCTTACCAAACAGTCGGGTAGTATGTAGAGTCTATCGTTTTCTGTTTATTTCACTGCAATTTCTGACAAATATGTGCTCATGGACACTGATTGGATTACATGTATTGTCTTTTAATGCAGCCTGTTTGTGTGTAGGTCAAAACAAATGTAGTTTCCTGTAGCAAACAGAATTAAGAGGAAGATTAGACATATAGGTTGGATTTATAATGGTGTCACCAGCTACCGTCAAGTGTCAAGAACAGCACTTTCAATCTGACTTTAAAAATAACAAATAATTAAAATGGTGTACACCTTGTGTACATTCTTAAAACGGTAGTTCACCCAGAAATCCGTCATCATTTACTCACCGTAATGTTGTTCAAAACCAGTTTGACTTTCTTTCTTCTGTGGGGGTTTTGAAAAAAATATTTTTAGGAGAAAGAAAGAAAGTCATGCAGGTTTGGAACAACATGTGGGTGCATAAATGACAATATTTTCATTTCCAGTACACATTTCTGGTGTTATTCTGCACAGTTTTTTTTTTTTTTTGGTACACTTTATTCCTGTTCTTAATCCAATCAATTCCTGATGGATAAAATCAAGTCTCAATGTGCAAAGTATGTCACTTTGGGAAAGTAAAATGGGTTGTAAATGTTATATCAAAGCAGTTTTGCCTATTAGCCTGATCTATTTTTGATATTCTGAGTAGCTGTAGATCATTTTCTTCCATTTTTTTTCTTTCCTCCCCTCCCTTTTTCTTTCCTTCTCATGGTTGATGTCACTTAAACTGATTATTAACTTTGATTAATTAATGCGTTGAGTCTAGTCCCCGGGCGATTGGGCTCACATTTTAGTTCTAACCTTTTACTTTAAGGCATTGTTGGGTGAATAATTACGCTTGGCTTAATTAGTGAGTTATTAAGACCTGTGATGAGATATGACAGGATCTTCTGGACTTAATAAAAAAAAATGTCTGACTGGAGGATTATAAATGTTGTTGAAACTTACTTGAACTGCCATGCAGTTCATACAAACCTACTTGATTAAGTTGAAATTGACTCCTGAAAGGTATTATATAGCTGTTGCTTGGACTGTGTCATCTGTTTTCACAGCAGAGCTTAAAGCGTACTCTCAACACTTGTGCAAACTCCATTTCTGATGGAGGAGAATTTATTGGATCTATCAAATAATAATCAGGCCTTATTGTTTGTTTCCTGAGGTTTTTATTATTAAGCAGGGCTTTCGCACAAACACAAATCGGAGACCTTGGTTCAAGTGTCCAATCATCTACACAGCCACCCTTCCTTATCAAGTCTATCAAAATCACAATTAAAATGTTTATGTCCTCTCTCTCTCTCTCTCTCTCGCGCTCTCTCCTTTCTATCAGTCTCTCTGCGATAATTATCCATTATTTCCCCTTTATCCACACTGGCCTCTTCTATGATAAACAGCTTGTGCTAAATGTGACCGCATGCTTGGAGTCACAAGGACCCTGTTCTCTGCGACGTCCTCCATCTGGAAACAGTCTCACCCATACAGTATATATATATATATATATATATATACAGAGTTCTGGCATGAAACTCTAGATGGCGCAGTCCGATAGGTCTAACTCAGTCTGACCTAATGACATCATTATCACATGGCACAGCTGATTTGTTCTCTCCTGTATCGGTAGCCAATGAGCTCGCTGCATTAAGCATATTAGCAGCAGCATTTAGCATCTGTGCTTATACAACTGGAGCAAAACACAGTTTACAGCATATGTAATCACTCTGAGGACACGCCGATAGTAACAGACATGAAACCGGTTAAATTAAATAAGCATTCTTGTGTACGCATTTCAACGGGGGTTCGCCATATACATCGGCGACTATCCCAGTGTTCACGTTCGTTATTTCTAAGGTCGATGTTTTCATTGTGATTAGTGTGTGTTTGATTTCAGCTGCATGCAGCGTCAGAAGCAGGAGCTTATCGCAGTCATATCAATGACAGTGTTTGCGGGAGACGCTGAAGATCACTATCTACGGCTGTAGCAGTTATGCTGCGTTCAAGTCCTCCTGGGACGTTCGTACTTACGAGTTGACAAGTCGTAATTACGACGTCAGGTGCGTTCAAGTCAGTTTAGTCGGCACAAGATGGCGGTGTACCTTCTTTTAATAAATTACAAGAAAATACAACAGGGTCTGTTAACTCTGCTTATAGAAAATGAAAACCAAAGAATTCGCATCAGGTGTGTTTTGCGTTTTTAATATTTGTAAAAAGTAATTTATGAAGCTACTTTAATCTGTATCGCATAAAAACTTGTTATTAATTGTTATATTATAATCCTATAAGTTCAACTCATAAATACGATCTATCCGACATGACTTGAACACACCATTAGTTCCGAGTGAAATGCATTATGGGTAGTGTAGTTCGGAGAAATGTGCTCATGCGACGTGTGCTCTCGCTGTGCTGTGTAATTCAGAAAATGGAGAAAGAACATTTATATTCTGCTTTTATTTCAGTTCATTCAGGTTAGTCCACCCAGGGGTTTTTGTTCACTGTAACTTTGACAACTTGTATCTGCACGAGAGAGTAAAATGGCATGCATCGGCTAACTTTGTCCATCTCATCATTGCACGAACATGAATTAACAAGCTGTTACGCTGCCACTGGGACTGATGAAGTGGTGAAAGTAACATCAGTTATCAAATAACTAAATTATGATATTTACTCAGGTGGGTGCTGGGGTCTTGTCTATCGGATTGCAACGTATATCCATTTTGTTAATTAAGCATTACACATAGTGCGCGTCTATTTAGAGTTAAGCCGGTCGGCGTGGTTGCCCAGGCTCACATAGTCATAGCCCACTATTGTTAAGCCGGTCGACATGGTAGCCAAGGCTCACATAGCCATAGCCCACTATTGTTAAGCCGGACGTCATGGTAGCCAAGGCTTGCATAGCCATAGCCCACTATTGTTAAGCCGGTTGGCTTGGTAGCCAAGGCTCACATAGTCATAGGCCACTAGCGTTAAGCCGGTCGGCATGGTACCCCCGGCACACATATGGCGCTTTTCCACAGCGTGGTACGACTTGACTCGGTACGGCTCGGTTCGCGTTTCCACTGCAGTTTAGTATCGCTTTAGAATGGGCGGGATTATTCACATGTCGTTATAGTTGCGCCGCCTCTACTGCCGTGACTCCTAAAAAACTTTTTAATTCCGCATCGCCCCATCAAGCTCTCGCTGGATCCGCTCCTCTGCTATCAACGAGAGGAACGTCTGTACTTCCTCAACAGGGGGAATGGCCACTTTTTGGTTGTTAAAAAAAGGTGCGCTCGTTCAAAACAGTTGCGTTCGATCCTTCGCTGGCTGTGCTGATTTAACAGGAACAAGGTCCAGACCCGCGTGCAAAACCTCCAAAAAGCGGCCCGAACCGAGCCATACCGTGTCGTACCATGCAGTGGAAAAGCACCATTAGATAGTAAAACATGCGGTTCACATGGCTTTTCGGAGCAGCACCAGTACATATGTCTTGGTGATAGATCTGCATGTTGGGGGGTGTTTTGTTCTTGCTTTGGCTTGTATTGTCCCTTCTATGTCTCCTGCTTTGTGGGGGGTTATTTCATATATGTTATATTTGCAGCAGCAATATTTCTTACATGCTCACAGCAGCATGCTGTGGATGTATTGGCAGTAGCGGTACTGAAATGGCCAGCCTGCAGTCCAGATCTTTCACCCATAGAAAACATTTGGCGCATCATAAAGAGGAAGATGTGACAAAGAAGACCTAAGACAGTTGAGCAACTAGAAGCCTGTATTAGACAAGAATGGGACAACATTCCTATTCCTAAACTTGAGCAACTTGTCTCCTCAGTCCCCAGACGTTTGCAGACTGTTATAAAAAGAAGAGGGGATGCCACACAGTGGTAAACATGGCCTTGTCCCAACTTTTTTGAGATGTGTTGATGCCATGAAATTTAAAATCAACTTATTTTTCCCTTAAAATGATACATTTTCTCAGTTTAAACTTTTGATATGTCATCTATGTTGTATTCTGAATAAAATATTGAAATTTGAAACTTCCACATCACTGCATTCTGTTTTTATTCACAATTTGTACAGTGTCCCAACTTTTTTGGAATTGGGTTTGTATGTATATATATATTCTTAGTAGAAATATTTTTAGAATTATTCATGGAATAGTTCAGAAACAGGTTTGGAATGACATGAGGATGAGTAGAGACAGAATTTTTGTTTTTGGGAGAACTGTTCTACAATGAAATAGACACTCAGAAAACAAGGAGATTTGTGTAATTCAACACTGTCATCTCACATATTTATTGTTATATAAAGCGCAGTGCTCAACACCATTGCTCTTGGTTTTGTCTGCCTATCCTGTTTTATGAATGATGACTTCCTGTTCTTACAGCTATGGAAGATTCTCAAGGTTCTACTCTCTAAGTGACATCTTCTGCACTTCATCTTCAAGCTGTGCTTAAGTGAGCTAAGTGCGACCTCTCCATGGGATAGAGAGAGATGCACATGAAAGCTGTTTGCACCCGTTGGGCTTATCGCGGTGTTCTTGTATGTATAGGTTTTTCTCCCCGATGGGAAATATTTTGTCTCTGTTTAGTGGGTTTGAAATGTTCAAAACCACAGTGTTTTCTGCCTTTATCTGCCGTTTTTAATTTATTCGTTGTTATTTTTTTTATTGTGGCTTTCCGACTACTTTCTGGAAAAACTGGTTTTGTTGTGATAAGAAAAGGAAGAGATGAATAGCATAAATAAAAATGAGGTTGGAGCCATGGACTAGCAGTTAGGATTTCATCACAATGTGCCATGGTATAAAAATATTCTCAAACTTAAATTCTCTAAAATTAAATAACATTTAAATTAAAGTACTAATGTGACTAAAACTGAAAAAATAAAAATAAAGCTAAAGAGAAATACTAAAAACACCAACTAATAAAAACCTTTGAAAAAATTACTAACACTAAAATTCTAAATATTAATTCAAAAGCTAATTCAAAATATTATAATAGTATATAAATAAGTCTAATTAAAATAACACTGATGTTATTTGAATCTGGCTTGGAGTTTTCTGATCCAGTTCCCCCACTTCTCAGCATAATTTCCAAGTAATAGCAGATTATACTAATAATTGTGCACATACTCAAGTGAATTGCATAGATGCACTTTTATGTGTGGGCGACCATGGTATTGACTCGGGTCATGTCCCCATCCCACTTCATCCTCCTGTCTTTTTTATTTCCTGTCTACTCTCAGACTATTTCTAGTTGGAGGATAGACAGAGATAAACGGACCGAGAGAGGAATGGGAGGCGTGCTGTCTCCCCTCAAGAGGTGAGCTTAAGTACAGATCTGTTGTTTCCTGAGGGCTATAAGCCACCTACAGTTCAAATAATAATCAAAAGACAAGCTGCTGAGCGAATGAGTCTGTGTGCTTTATGGTAATTCAACAGATCGTTTCAGTATCTCCTAACATGATACTTACTGTGATGTTAATCGTTCTGCTTTATGGTACCTATACAGTGATGTTAAAATCAAAATGGATCTCCTATACTTTCTGAATAGCTGGTATTTTATTTATTATATTTTTTATTAGTTTATATTGTAATATTATAATGCTTGTTTTATGAAATATACATACAAAAAATTCTAAATAAATAATTATAAAATACATTTAAAATAAAATATGTTTTTAATATATACTGTGTATATATTCAGCACGGGCAACACTTGTACACTTGTACTTGTACACTTATACATATATATATATATATATATATAATTATTTTATGTAAAAGTATACGGTGTAATAATTAATCTTATTTTTATAATGATTTTTATGTTTTTCCACTATTAAATATCAATTTCACTTGAAAATGTGTCACATTACTGATAAAAAGTGTTGCCCGTGCTGATTCATTTGACTTTAATGAAACATTATTGACTGCATGTCTCACCCTGATGCGCATAATTACTATATTATTTGACATTTCACCATTATTCTTAATAACATAAGCTTTTTTCTTTAGCAGAGAGTGACAGTTACTCAAACATGCAAACTGCAACACAGGCCTTACTGATACTACAAGATATACAGAGTATAGTGTTTGAATGTGTCTGTGATCATTTGTGTAAATGTTGGGAGTGTTTTTCCTCGATAACCTCAGCTTGTTGCATTTGTCTGTCCTTTTCTTTTTTTTTTCTCCTGCTGAATTAAGATAAGAGGGTTTGTTAATTAAACTGTCACGTGGCAGCACCTTGAGGAATCGCAGTGAAAGAGCTGCTTTAATTGGGAGGCTATTGTATCACTACACACACTCATCTTATCCAGTGACTATCATAAGAGAGAGCAGGGAGGAAGCATCACCCAAGACAACAGGGAGTTAGGGAGTGTGGAGATGTTGTTCCTGATATACGACATTCATATACCTTGCCAACAATGTGGTCTAGAAACAATTCTCACTGGGAAATTACTAGTAAATTTCACAGAGAAACAGCAAGTAAAACTTTGAATTAAACATAATTTTGAAATAGAAAAACGTCTCAGGTTACGTATGTAACCCTAGTTCCTCGAGGGAACGAGACGCTGCGTCGAGAACACTAGGGGAACGCCTTCAGTGACCCACGCTCTGAATCACATGTGAAATCAGTCCAATAGCTGAGCGGTACGTCACGGCGGATGACGTCATGAACGGGAAGCTATAAAAGCACGTGCGGCGGAACCAGCGTCAGCTTCTAGGAATGAAGCAAGCGCCGGCAGGGACGCCGGAAGTATGGCACCGAGACGCAGCGTCTCGTTCCCTCGAGGAACTAGGGTTACATACGTAACCTGAGACGTTCCTCTTCAGGAACTCGAGCTGCGTCGAGAACACTAGGGGAACGAGAATGCCCACGTCGCCAGACTTCCAAATCTCTGCCTAGTGTGGAAGACTGCACAGCTAGGGCGAGAGAACAAAAGAGCCCGGAGTGGCTAAAGTAGGCAGGGCTCGCCATCCCGAAGGCCAACTTCTGGAGGAGTGAATCTTGACCCCCAAAGGAGAGGGGAGATCAGAGGACTCGAGGCTATGGAATAGCATCCTGATCCACCACTTAGCCTAAGCTTCTCTGGCCGGAGGCCTCAGCCTCAGCGCACCGCAGAGGAAATGTGTAAGAAGAGGGTGTCTTCCCACTGAATGGCCACCGAGAGGGGCGTGGTAGGCCGCAATGGCCATCACGAAGCCCTCTAGGGTGGAGTGGGTCAACCCTGCGGATAAACAGGCCTACAGGAACTCCAGAACTGTACCAGACGGGCAGTTAGCTGGGTCGGGCTGGCGATCTCCGCAGAAATACAGTTTCCTCCTAGAGGGAGCTCTGGATGTAGGATGGTCTCAACAACCTCGGTTGAGAGACCGGAAGTTATGAGTTGTGCCTCCTCAGAGGCCACACCCACAGCTCCTGCGTGCCCTCCGCCTGTGAGAGGAGATCTCTCCTGACGGGAATCTCCCATAGAGCGCCGGCGAGGAGAGAAATCAGGCCTGAGACCCAACTCGGCCCGGCCGGAACGGGGATACAAACAACCGACGGGCCCTGTCCCGGCGCACTCTCTCCAGAACTCCCAGGAGGCAGAAAAATCAGAGGAAAGGCGTACAGACGAAGCCTCGGCCACGTCTGTACCATGGCATCCAGCCCCAGTGGAGCTGGATGAGTCAGAGAGAACCAGAGGGGACAGTGTGATATCATATGAGTCGCAACAGGTCCACCTGAGCCTGGCCAAACACTCTCCATATCTGCTTCACCACCTCGGGGTGAAGCATCCATTCCCCGGGCCTCAGCCCCTGCCTCGACAGGATATCTGCTCCCTTCTTGAGATGCCCAGGAATGTAAACTGCTCTCAACGAGAGGAGTTTGCCCTGAGACCACACAAGCATCTGGTGCGCCAGCTTGTACAAGGGGCGCGAACGCAGAACTCCCTGGCGGTTGATGTAAGAGACCACCGTTGCGTTGTTACCAACATATGGTGACCTCTTAGGTCTGGGAGAACTCGAAACAGGGCCAGCATCTCCCGACAATTGAATGCCATGTCAGATGGCGACCACTCCACAGACCGCGGGCAGGGTGGCCACTCATGACCGCACCTCCACCGGTGAGGGATGCATCCGTCGCTAGCATACGCGGCAACAAGGAGCTCCCAGCACTGGGCCCTGAGACAAGAACCAAGGTTTCCTCCACATGTCTAAGGCACGTATTGCACCTCTGCGTGACCTTGAGCATGCGAAGCGGGTTTCCCCTTGGGGAGAACCCCTTGTTCTTGTGCCACCACTGTAGGGGTCTCATGTACAGCCAGCCAAGAGTTATCACGTTGGACGCAGCTGTCATCAGCCCAAGCAGTCTCAAACTGCTTGACAGTGAGTGACCGGCCTTCTCTTACTCTCGCGACTGAGGTGAGGATCAACTCGATCCGAGCAGGAGACATGCATGCCTGTATCATGGTCGAATCACACACCACGCCCAGATAAGTAGTTATCTGTACTGGAAAAAGCACACTTTTCTTGGCGTTAAGTCTTAACACCAGCTCTTTCGTGTGAGTGAGAACGACATCTCGATGTCGAACCGCCATCCGCTCTGACTGAGCTAATATCAACCAATCGTCGATGTGGTTGAGTCGTGAAAGTGTGGGGTGAGAGTGCAAGGCCTAAGGAAGAACCAGTATTGGTAGACTTTTGCCCCCAAAAACGAACCTCGGGAACTTCCTGTGATGAGGAAGGATGGAGATATGGAAATATGCGTCCTTCAGATCGATCGTGACAAACCAGTCCTCGGACCTGATCTGAGACACGACTCGTTTGAGTGTGAGCATTCTGAACTTCAGTCGCATGACTGAGCGGTTCAATAGGCGCAGATCTAAAATGGGACGCAACCCCCCATCCTTCTTCGGAACAATGAAGTACCGGCTGTAGAACCCGGAGTCTGTCTCGTGCGGAGGGACCACCTCGATGGCCTCCTTCCTCAAGAGGAGTAACTACTTCTTGTTCTAATACCAGAGCCTGCTCGCGACCCACTAGCGTGGGGGTGACCCCATTGAATCGAGGCGGACGAGAACCGAACTGGATTCCGTAGCCTCTTTCTACAGTACGCAGGACCCATTGAGATACATTTGGCATTAGCTTCCACGCTGCTAAATAATCTACTAAGGGAATCAGTCTCTCGAGACTGATCTCTAGTGTGCCCAGAACGGCTAGTTCGGTGCCTTGAAGCATCTGCACGCCGACAGTGG
>NW_015505199.1:3011259-3022239 GCF_001515645.1 Sinocyclocheilus grahami | reverse complement strand
CTAGCTGCTCTAGATACCTCCGTAGAGGTAGCGAGCCTCTTAGTATGGCTATGTTTCCGGGCGGTAACTGAGAGAAGCGCTCGCCGGAGACCGCTGCGCCCTGGAACACGGCAGGGTTGGCAGACCGACCTCCTGAGGGCACTGAGGAGAGACGGGCACCGTGTAATGTGGTGTACATCGCTCTTCCCCAGAGGGAGTTGGCCCTCAAAAAGTCCTAGGCCTTAGGTGTCAGGACCTTTACGACGAAGACTATCCAGCGAGAATGACGGTCCGCAGACCCGCCTTCTGCTAGAAGCCTTTGGCCTGGGAGCTCCACTCTGACTCTAGACTCTGCGGAGTACGAGAAGTGAGGCCCCCAGAATGAGGGGCTGGAACACGGTGGGTTGGGACTGCTCCGGCCAGCAGCCCCTGCAAACCGCCTCAACCTCCTCAAAGGAAGAGAGGTTAACGCGTGCTCTCACTCGAGAAATTTATATCCCCAGAGCCCCTGTATATCTAACTTCTCATAGTCAGACAAATACTTCATTTTATTCCTCAGAATTAAATGCAATCAAACAACCAGACGAGTAAATACGGTCTAGTGTAGTAACATTCACATCAAAAACCGAAATGATGTAATATATGCGCTGAGCGCGAGCCATTTATTCACATGATCAACATCAATCTCCTTGACAAACAAACGAGCTCTAAATCTAGCGAACATGGGTGGAGATAGGAAGAGCCGTCTCCAACCCGTCTGCTAGATCATGAGCGATCTCCGCGTTCTCCGTCGCCGCCGTGCCTCAGCAGCAGCGGGACTGCAATCGCAAGATCACAGGCACGGACACACTCCTCGGAGCGTGCCCGGCGAGAGCGGGGCTTTTAATAGCGGGGGAAAACACAATCCGCCCCGGCTGCGCGAGCTCCGCTCCTATTAATGCTGCTCATTATAATATAAGGCATAATATTGTTTGCTTGTGTAACTGATGTTTGTGCAACTGGCGAGCTCTTTGACGCCCTCCGTATCAATCTCCTCGGAGAAAGACAGGCGGAGCGTCGCGCCCTCTCCCCGGGGGGGAAGTACCGCCGCGCGGGCTTCCGAACCCCGAGAGCGGGCGCCGGATCTGTGTGATTAGCAGATCCATCCGCGAAACCCACGAGCACAGCCGCTGCTCCGCCTCGGCGAAAGCGGGGCCGGCACCGCGAGGAACGCTAGTGAAAGCTCTCTCCTCCTGTTTCTTTTTTTAACAACTATGCTTCGCTCGCAAGCAAACCACGCACAGGCTGTGTGTGTCCCCACTCGTGATATAACATTATCTTTAAGCAGGGAGGAACACACAACCTACAACGTGGCTTGCTCTCGCCCTTGAAATGCTTTGTCCTTGCATGAGCTTAGACATAGCTGGAGCTTATAGACTTTTGACAGACAACAATAAATATGACTGACACACACAGAGCGCTTCGCTGAATGACAGAAAGCTGATGCTGGCTCCGCCGCACGTGCTTTTATAGCTTCCCGTTCATGACGTCATCCGCCGTGACGTACCGCTCAGCTATTGGACTGATTTCACATGTGATTCAGAGCGTGGGTCACTGAAGGCGTTCCCCTAGTGTTCTCGACGCAGCTCGAGTTCCTGAAGAGGAACTGAAATTTTCTTCTCTAATGTGGGCTCATTTGGTGGTGAAGTTTGCACTATCACGCACCCATTTTCTCTTATTATCTAGGGAGTGTGTTTAGTGGATCAGTTCTGTTAAGTGATGAATCGCCTTGGCCGTGGCTTCAACTGTAAATACAATCAGCAATTAACATCAGAAAGAGAGAGAGAGAGAGAGAGAGAGAGAGAGAGAGAGAGAGAGAGAGCATTTAAGCATCAGAGTCCTGCATGGAGGATCAGTTATTAAGATTCTCTTATCTCTGAAATTTACATCCCATGGTGCTCATTACGTACGTGGCTATATTTGTGTGTGTGTGTGTGTGTGTGTGTTTCGTAAGGTGGTTATTTTGGAGCTATAGATCCACAGTCACATGCAGGCTTGTGCCCGTAGTCTGTAAAAATCTGTCCGGCCATCTGGGCTGAAGGTGTTCAAAATCTGCCTTGATTAAAAAGTGCAAATCTGGAGATCACAGGCCTACTGATCTTCTCTTTCACCCTCACATGCTGAGCCCAGACTGGACACAGGAGTGACCCCTTCAGTAATCTCGTCTGGAGATTATGATGATGCTTCTTTAGATGAGGATGTTGTTCAAGAGGAAGGGAGGACACGAGACACAGAGAAAACATTGCTGTTGTAGCTAAGCAACAGCTAATGGCATTTGAATGAGATCTCAACAGGTAAAACCAATGTTCATTTGTTATATTTGGACTTGGATTGTTCCAATTTTAAACTCTGATTGGATGAGCCAGATTTGAAGCCATTATTATGTCTTGGCAACCATGCAGTGCAAAAAATAATTTTCATGCTCAATATTTTTGTCTGGTTTATGATATATAAGCATAATTGTGTAAGATTTGTTTTCATTGAATATGTCGTGTATATATATATACAGTATATGTGTAATAAAAAGCGCAGATTTGTACTTTTCAAATAAGACAAACTTATTATACAGTATATTACATATTACATGTGCATAAATACAGAAGCAAAATTGTGTAATATATGAAAAACAGCCTAAATATGTGTGCTAAAATCACAGTAATATTGGCCTCTCACGGCGTACTGCTTTATTGACCAACTGTGTTTTTGAAATCACATGTTCCGTAAACCAGTTTCTACCAGTTAATGCAGAATGCAGCAAACTTTCAGTTCATGCTTCGTTATCACTTCTGCCAATTACAGCCCTGCCTCTGAGAATCAGTTGCACAGATCGTGAGCTGCCCGTCTGAGTATTTGCCTCCGAGCTTCGGTTTTCCACCAGCCGCTCGCAATCGCCTCACCCCATCGCCTCTCGTAGGTATGTTGGGCGTGCAGCTGCTACATCAACATGACAAGTGTTTCTAGAACATTGTTCATTCTTCACTGACCAGTAATCGAAGTGCAATGGCCGCTGTCGGGGGATATTTTCTGCTGTTGGGCTCTGAAGAGCGTGCACCTGGGCCTGCACTGAGGGGAGAGAGATAGTCATGCTCAAACAGGACATCTCATTGAGCTTTTACCTCAGGCTTTGTCGTTCTGAAAGAACTCACGGCCCGCTCCAAATCAGTAGTGTTTGCTCATTCATTTGAATTCACTGTAAGCCTCACACTCCAGTGGTGGAGAGGGACACATTCGTTTAAATTAGCTTCAGCTCAGCAAGTGCAAATACGTTTCTGACCTCTCTCAGACTGTGACCAAGATTTTATTGCTTAAAGCAGAAAGTGAGACATCCATGCGCAATTAAGCACTGCTTTTAGCCTCGTTGTAATCTATTGCCGTCTTAAAACACTTGAGTATTTTCAGTATTCCTCAATAACATCACATTTCTCAATATTGATGTTTAACATAAGTGTCTAATATTTGTATTTTACTGTCCCTAATGTCGTTCCAAACCTGTATGACTGAAAGATTTTTTTTTTCCATACAGTGAAAGTGATTGGGTTCTAGTATGATTCCACAGTGGAAACTCATATAGGTTTAAAATGACATGAATGTGAGTAAATGATTACAGATTTTTTTTTTTGTATGAATAATCCTTTTAATTGTGAATAGCATGACTATTACTGGGCATGGATTTGTAATAAACCACCTACGGTAGCAATGCTCTGGCAACCACCCACAGGTGACTTTTTTATTGAAAATATGTTTATTTTTTTACACATTTTCTTCCAAAAACAAATGCTGTTCTGATTTTTTACCCAACTTTTTTGTCGTTTCGGGTGAGAATGCATGATTTTTTTGGCTAGAAAGCAGGGCCGTTCAGAGACCTTTGGATGGGCAGGTGTTCAAAGTATAAAAGGGGCACATGGAGCACGGCTTTTAATAGGGCTGTGCTCCTTGCTGATATGTGTATCGAAACGGATGCTTCTGTATTGATACAGCAGCAAATGCCATGACGCAGTTTTGAAAGAGAAACAGAACAAGAAAAGAGCTTAAAAGTTAAAGAAATGTTTCTTTCCACCTCTTAATCACTCTGGAATTAGAAATGGAATTATATTAGGCCTATTATTATTATTATTATTGAGTTTACAGGGTATGGTGGTTTTGCTATTGTAAACACTACTGTTATTGTTGTTGTAGTAAAAAAAAAAATTCTGTCTTATTTAAAATAGAATTGTATTCTAATCCTGTTCTGAATTTATTACTTTTTTGAATGATAATGATAATAAAAACAGGATTGATAAGTATAAATCGGAGGATGAGAAAATCAGTATAAGCCATCAGTATAAGTTATAAGTTTTATCAGTGTTGTGATAATTATTTTTAAGGCACTTTACGTTTTTTAGATAAATACTGTAATAATAAAAGTTCAAAGTAATAGTTTTTAGTCAGAAAACATAAATTGATTTTCCCAATCAAACAGCAAGAACGAAAGAGAAGAGGCACCTTTGTTTATATTGCTGTGTGTAGAACGTTAGCTGCATTTTTTATATTTAATTTTAATTCAATTTTAATTCGTCTCCTGCACTTTATTCGGGCAGGTGTGTTCACGTAGAGGTTTCTAGATTTAAATCTAGATTTAAATTCTAAGAGACAGTATTGATAGTCTATGCATGACCTGACGTTTTATTCGTATCCAAAATGAGGAGAAGTGAATATCTGGATGCAGTGTATGAAGCCGGAGGGCGCTCTCGTGCAGAAAGTCCAAAACAGACCCATATAAAAGTAATAACTTATGACGTACAGGAAATCCCTAATATGGACAAAAGCATACAGCTATTGCTGTAGCTGAGCTGAATAAAAAGCAGAAAAAAACGCGAAGACAATAAACACAAGATTGCGAAAATATACAGTTTATGTGTGTTTTTCAAACTATCTCCAGGTAATAAATAAACTATATGAATAATGCAGTACTGATTGACATTATTTAGTAGCCTATAGAAACTATAAAATATATTTCCTGCCTTATTCTGTGATAAAAATGGGAAAAAGGTGGTCGTAGTAGCCTTTATAAACCGATGCTCTCTTCACGCCATTCTTGTAAAATGATAATAATTTAATAATATAAGTATACAAGCACACTGTCTCCACTTACAGGCATCCTGGTAGTGCGCTAAATTAAAGGTGTCTGAACGTGAGGGATCGTCCCGGATGAGATCGTCAGGTGAAAGGTCATCATCATGTGGATAATTGTATTTACGGCTAAATTATTATTCATTTATTAATAGTTAGATTGGGCAGGCCTTCACAAAATGGCGTTTAATTACAAAATAAAAATTTGCCTTGATATAAGGGCTTTGGGCATAAAGGGGCAGGTGCTCAAGCACCCACCACACCCCCCTCTGCACGTGCCTGCTAGAAAGTGTTTTTAAGGGGTTTTTTTTACAGAAAAACCCAGCTCCACTATTCTCCGACTCCAGAGAAACATGAGGACACTCATAAATCTAATCTGTAATTCATAACAGAGAAGCCCATGGAGCATATCTAATCCCAGTGAACCGGCTTTACAATGACCACAGTCTGTCATCAGCTGTGAACATCCTTTCAGGAACATGTCACTTCCTCTTCTGTTACTACAGCAACTATGCTCTTAAATACAAAACGCATAGTTAGCGGCTCCAGTACTGTGTTGTTTGGTTGTCGGTGTGAGATGTACATGTATTATGAGGTTGTTTACAAGCCAGGTGTTTTGATGAAATCTCAGTTCGGAGTTTTAACATTGTTGAGCGTATATAATCCTTTTCTTATCCTGTGTAAAACCACTAATCTTTGACCTTAATCTTAAAGTGCCACATTGAATCAGAGATGGGATTTTTTTTTTCTCTTCCACCCCTTTAAACTCTGAAAGAAAGAAAAAATTGTTGATATCCTTTTACTAAGGATATTTTCTGCTGTTGGGCTCTGAAGAGCGTGCACCTGGGCCTGCACTGAGGGGAGAGAGATAGTCATGCTCAAACAGGACATCTCATTGAGCTTTTACCTCAGGCTTTGTCGTTCTGAAAGAACTCACGGCCCGCTCCAAATCAGTAGTGTTTGCTCATTCATTTGAATTCACTGTAAACCTCACACTCCAGTGGTGGAGAGGGACACATTCGTTTAAATTAGCTTCAGCTCAGCAAGTGCAAATACGTTTCTGACCTCTCTCAGACTGTGACCAAGATTTTATTGCTTAAAGCAGAAAGTGAGACATCCATGCGCAATTAAGCACTGCTTTTAGCCTCGTTGTAATCTATTGCCGTCTTAAAACACTTGAGTATTTTCAGTATTCCTCAATAACATCACATTTCTCAATATTGATGTTTAACATAAGTGTCTAATATTTGTATTTTACTGTCCCTAATGTCGTTCCAAACCTGTATGACTGAAAGATTTTTTTTTTCCATACAGTGAAAGTGATTGGGTTCTAGTATGATTCCACAGTGGAAACTCATATAGGTTTAAAATGACATGAATGTGAGTAAATGATTACAGATTTTTTTTTTTGTATGAATAATCCTTTTAATTGTGAATAGCATGACTATTACTGGGCATGGATTTGTAATAAACCACCTACGGTAGCAATGCTCTGGCAACCACCCACAGGTGACTTTTTTATTGAAAATATGTTTATTTTTTTACACATTTTCTTCCAAAAACAAATGCTGTTCTGATTTTTTACCCAACTTTTTTGTCGTTTCGGGTGAGAATGCATGATTTTTTTGGCTAGAAAGCAGGGCCGTTCAGAGACCTTTGGATGGGCAGGTGTTCAAAGTATAAAAGGGGCACATGGAGCACGGCTTTTAATAGGGCTGTGCTCCTTGCTGATATGTGTATCGAAACGGATGCTTCTGTATTGATACAGCAGCAAATGCCATGACGCAGTTTTGAAAGAGAAACAGAACAAGAAAAGAGCTTAAAAGTTAAAGAAATGTTTCTTTCCACCTCTTAATCACTCTGGAATTAGAAATGGAATTATATTAGGCCTATTATTATTATTATTATTGAGTTTACAGGGTATGGTGGTTTTGCTATTGTAAACACTACTGTTATTGTTGTTGTAGTAAAAAAAAAAATTCTGTCTTATTTAAAATAGAATTGTATTCTAATCCTGTTCTGAATTTATTACTTTTTTGAATGATAATGATAATAAAAACAGGATTGATAAGTATAAATCGGAGGATGAGAAAATCAGTATAAGCCATCAGTATAAGTTATAAGTTTTATCAGTGTTGTGATAATTATTTTTAAGGCACTTTACGTTTTTTAGATAAATACTGTAATAATAAAAGTTCAAAGTAATAGTTTTTAGTCAGAAAACATAAATTGATTTTCCCAATCAAACAGCAAGAACGAAAGAGAAGAGGCACCTTTGTTTATATTGCTGTGTGTAGAACGTTAGCTGCATTTTTTATATTTAATTTTAATTCAATTTTAATTCGTCTCCTGCACTTTATTCGGGCAGGTGTGTTCACGTAGAGGTTTCAAGATTTAAATCTAGATTTAAATCTAGATTTAAATCTAGATTTAAATCTAGATTTAAATCTAGATTTAAATCTAGATTTAAATCTAGATTTAAATCTAGATTTAAATCTAGATTTAAATCTAGATTTAAATCTAGATTTAAATCTAGATTTAAATCTAGATTTAAATCTAGATTTAAATCTAGATTTAAATCTAGATTTAAATCTAGATTTAAATCTAGATTTAAATCTAGATTTAAATCTAGATTTAAATCTAGATTTAAATCTAGATTTAAATCTAGATTTAAATCTAGATTTAAATCTAGATTTAAATTCTAAGAGACAGTATTGATAGTCTATGCATGACCTGACGTTTTATTCGTATCCAAAATGAGGAGAAGTGAATATCTGGATGCAGTGTATGAAGCCGGAGGGCGCTCTCGTGCAGAAAGTCCAAAACAGACCCATATAAAAGTAATAACTTATGACGTACAGGAAATCCCTAATATGGACAAAAGCATACAGCTATTGCTGAAGCTGAGCTGAATAAAAAGCAGAAAAAAACGCGAAGACAATAAACACAAGATTGCGAAAATATACGGTTTATGTGTGTTTTTCAAACTATCTCCAGGTAATAAATAAACTATATGAATAATGCAGTACTGATTGACATTATTTAGTAGCCTATAGAAACTATAAAATATATTTCCTGCCTTATTCTGTGATAAAAATGGGAAAAAGGTGGTCGTAGTAGCCTTTATAAACCGATGCTCTCTTCACGCCATTCTTGTAAAATGATAATAATTTAATAATATAAGTATACAAGCACACTGTCTCCACTTACCGGCAGCAGCATTATGAAGGCATCCTGGTAGTGCGCTAAATTAAAGGTGTCTGAACGTGAGGGATCGTCCCGGATGAGATCGTCAGGTGAAAGGTCATCATCATGTGGATAATTGTATTTACGGCTAAATTATTATTCATTTATTAATAGTTAGATTGGGCAGGCCTTCACAAAATGGCGTTTAATTACAAAATAAAAATTTGCCTTGATATAAGGGCTTTGGGCATAAAGGGGCAGGTGCTCAAGCACCCACCACACCCCCCTCTGCACGTGCCTGCTAGAAAGTGTTTTTAAGGGGTTTTTTTTACAGAAAAACCCAGCTCCACTATTCTCCGACTCCAGAGAAACATGAGGACACTCATAAATCTAATCTGTAATTCATAACAGAGAAGCCCATGGAGCATATCTAATCCCAGTGAACCGGCTTTACAATGACCACAGTCTGTCATCAGCTGTGAACATCCTTTCAGGAACATGTCACTTCCTCTTCTGTTACTACAGCAACTATGCTCTTAAATACAAAACGCATAGTTAGCGGCTCCAGTACTGTGTTGTTTGGTTGTCGGTGTGAGATGTACATGTATTTTGAGGTTGTTAACAAGACAGGTGTTCTGATGAAATCTCAGATCTGAGATTTAACATTGTTGAGCGTATATAATCCTTTTTTCATCCTGTGTAAACGCGCTAATCTTTGACCTTAATCTTAAAGTGCCACATTGAATCAGAGATGGGATTTTTTTTTTCTCTTCCACCCCTTTAAACTCTGAAAGAAAGAAAAAATTGTTGATATCCTTTTACTAAATATAATGTAGAAACTTTAATTTTCTGAAAAGCTGCTTTGCAACGATTTGCATCGTGAAAAGCGCTATACAAATAAACTTAAAGTGAATTACTTTCATTGAGGGAGTCAATAAATCAGTCATTGGAGTTTATAATACTTAAACGTGTATTCTTCATAAACTGTAATATAAATTACCAACCTGCAAATGTGGAAAAATAAATAAATTAGCAGCTAAAAACAGCTGAAATCTGATATTGAAGTGAGATCTCCAAATGGGTGTCCCTCAACTACACGAAGGCTAAGCGTCTCTTATTGCATTTCAGTCAAACATCTCTTTGTAATTTGATCAAATTTATGAAGCAGAGAGTAAATATGTATTTATACGAAGGCTTCAGAAGCGGTGGGGCTCTAGACGGCGCAGTGCTGTGCCTGTCGGAGAAGAAAAGGTCAATGCTAATTTAATAAAGTGAAACGGAAATCTGCTAGCATGCTAAGCTAGGTAGCACAGCAGGATATGGAAGCAGGAGATACAGGATAAGAGCTGGACAGACGTGCGGTCAGAGTGTGTTCGTTTGCTCTGTAACCAGGTTAGCACCAGGATTCAGACATTTGATACATTAAACAGAGAGACCATTGTCTTATCTCTTACTTTAGTCACGTTTTTCTCATTTGTTCTCTTTTGAGATTGTTGTCATTCATTCATTTGTGTGTGTGTGTGTGTATATATATATATATATATATAGCTTTGTCATCAATTTTTCTCATTTGTTCTCTTTTGAGATTGTTGTCATTCATTCATTTGTGTGTGTGTGTGTATATATATATATATATATATATATAGCTTTGTCATCACAAAAATAAATTACATTTTAAAATATATTGAAATAGAAAACAGTTACTTTAAAATGTAATAAAATTTCACAATATTCCTGTCTTGACTGTAATTTTATGTATTTTCAAAAAATTCTCACTGACACCAAACTTTTCAACAGTAGTGTATGTAATCAAGCCCCATAAATATAAATGCAATTTACTTTGCTTCAAGAAATTTACCATGCAACCATACTCTCCACCAAAATAATATGCTTGATCCAGTTTTAGTTACTCTAATAAACATGTTCTAATTTTTTGTAACTACTGCATTGAGCAAAAATGAGCAAAAGATTGAAACATAAGTACAGAATATATGTATTTGCAATAATAGCAATAATTAGAATAACTACGGTGTTTTAGCAGAACCCAATGGTTACCATGGTAACTCTTTAAAAGTACATTCTTGAAAGCATTTCAAGTGGTCAGGTCCTCTATTGAACCTGAGCTGTTGTGCATTCTGGCTAGGGTTGGGTATAGATTGGGTTTTTTATGATACCGGTGCCAAATCGATACTTTTAAAATGGTACTGGTGCCTAAACAGTGCCTGAACCGATACTTTAAAAAAAAAGAGCCAAAAAAAACGATGGATAACATTAAAGACCATTAAAAAGATTTAAAATAAATATACATAGCATTCACATGCTCCTCGGATGCTCTCATTTCCCGAGTTGTGCTTCCCTTACTCTAAGGCTAATAAATGTATTTCATGATCTGGGTCATTATTTAATACAAAACAGTATTTAATACAAAACCACACATAATGTTCCCTTTCAGCTACATCAGGCAGTAGCACGGGCGGTCTGAGCCAGTTGAGCTGCCAATAGAATGTGCTGGGCCCTCTACAAGGAGCATACCAGCCATATCCTTTGGCGCTCCTCCCAGCGACCAGATGTCGATTGCTGCATCGGAGGGTGAGCCAGAACTTTCTGAAGGGGAAGATTCGGCTGCGCTGCTCTCCTCCGGGACTGGAGCAATGCCTGAATTGGACT
>NW_015505199.1:3003134-3011232 GCF_001515645.1 Sinocyclocheilus grahami | reverse complement strand
GCAGTTGTGTCCTAATACCGCCTCCAACCGGCAGGGAGAACCGTGCCTCCCCTCCCGGGTCTGTAGGTACTCGACTGGCCAGCGATGCTTATACGACCTGTGGAGAAGCTGCCTCTGCCTTACACGCTACGGCGTGATTGCAAGTGCACCAGGCCAAGGCACTAAGGGACTTGCACAAGGGTGGTGACGACCCGGAAGTTCGTAGAGAACTCCGCACCGTGGCGGACCTCGCGCTACGAGCGACGAAGGTTACGGCGCGGTCTCTGGGTCGTGCGATGTCCACTATGGTCGTCCAGGAGCACCATTTCTGGCTGTGACTGGCTGACATGCGTGAGACAGACAAGACACGATTCTTGAATGCCCCCGTGTCCCAGGCCGGCCTTTTCGGTGACACGGTGGAGAACTTGCCCAGCAGTTCTCCGCTGACCAAAGCAGACTGAGGCCATCAGGTACATTCTGCCGCGGCGTGCAGCTGCTGCCTTTGCCGAGGGCGGCCCCCCTGCCACCGCCCGCTCCTGCAGCATCCAGCAAAGCTGCTACGTGGAGCCGGTTGCAGGGCACCCGCTCCTCCCGTCCAGGCCCCCGCCAAACCTGGTGGCCAGCGAAAGAGCAAGAGGCCCTGAGACGGGCAACCCAGAGGTGGAGGGATCTGCTCTTCAGGAGATGGTAAGCACACCACTCCCTCCCCCGGAGGAGGGCCGGGCGGAGTATCTTTTCGTCTTTTCTGCCACTGACCTCTCGGTCGGTGGTACCCAAATACTCGACAAAGAGCAATTCCTCTATTTCTGGGAGACGTGGCGGAGCGTCCGGCGCCAGGCCTTTACTCGTTGTATCCTCGAGAACCGGTAGAAGGCTGAGTTCCATATGTAAGGCCTAAGTGGATCCCATATGTGTAAAGTCCATGGTATAGCCTCGAGCCCGTGTTTCCCCGGCAGACTTCTGCCATTCCAAGAGGTTTACAATCACCTCCATTCTTCCATATGCACCTAAGGAATGTTCATATGTGTATTACTTCCGAAACCTCCCTCGGGAAGGTTGGAGCTTCCGTGACGTCCCTGTTCCAAGTAGAACGGGTACGTTTTCCCAGTGTTATCCAGTCTTACTCAGTGGGTAGTGCTATAGCAGCAGTAGCTGGTCCTTTTGTGCAAGCCCTGGCCTACGCCAAAAAGTAGGGGCGCAGGTGGCTTCCACAGGACACTGGAAGGGGCAGTAGCTTTTGGTAGGATCCCAATTTCATTGGTCATCCGACGTGACGTCGAGAGTGACCGACTGAAAGTCGCCACAGCTCCTGTACCACCGCTGAGTGAAAACCTGAATATGTGCTGCATCTGCTGCCTACTTATACTCACTCTAAGCGAGATCCCAATTTCGTCGGTCATCCAACGTGACGTCTCCGTTCCCTCCTTCAGGGAACGAGGGTTACCATACATAACCGAGATGTTTCTACTGTATCTCTGTCAATCACTCTGATATTTAGTTAAAATTAGTGAATTGACTGAGTGCTGTCTGTCACTGTCTTTAATCAGTTCCGTGAATGACTGTATGGTATGCCACATGCACTGTAATATGTTTTATATTAAATATTACATTTTGAAATGAAAATGGCAACATGATCGTTTTATAAAGTATGCGTTCATATGTGTTAAGGGCTAGATTTTCGCTGGAGGAAACAGCTGTGGTGTGATGAGGGGTGAACGCAGCGAAAGAGAGTAGATGGGAAACCGATTGCTCCCTCGTGACCTTTTGTAAACTGTATTTATGACAAAGAACTGCACAAATACAGATATTATAACAATCTATCGATAAACACACACCTTGTGTCATCTGTTTCTGTTTGAGTCCGTTCGCGCTGCACCGCCGCGGTCTGCGGATTGAAGAGTACACTGAAAGACGGGAGGAGACGAAGTCTGCCGCCGTTTTCATATGAAATTTAAAGGGCATTGATTCTGAGGCGATCATGAATTTGTGTACAGTTTATGGAGCTAATCGCTATAGCCTCACTAAAAATTGCCTAGCGACGCCCATGCTTCTTACGTCCATTTTGGAGAAGCAGGACAAATATTTCAATCGATCGCTCAGGCATTAAAGTGGCTGAGGCACCGAAATCTGCATTCTGATTCGGTTCTAGTACATACCGGTTACATAGGGTTTCAGTACCCAACCCTAATTCTGGCTTCCATGACACTCGGTTCCTGGAAATGTGCTTTCTTATATGTCACAGTTTGTAACTCTTCCTTGAGCTGCATATCTCTGTGTGTGTGTGTGTGGACCCCTGGTGTCAGCTGTAGAGATAGGCACCTACATCAAAGGCTGGCTTGCTGATGGTGGGGGCCCTGCAGCTGTTGCTAAGGAGATGGGGGCATTGCAACACTGGCCATAATTGCTTTGATCACAGAAACACAATGACATAATATCAATAAAATTGAAATGTATTTATTTTTTATTTTTTTAATGATGTTTAAATTAGGGCTGCCAATGGATTAGCAAAACTCTAATCAAATTATATCCCATGCCAGTTATTTCATCAAATTAACAGCAATTTGTTTTACATATATCAATATTTTCTGGAAAAAGCCCATGTTGTGTTGCAAAAGCATTTAATTGACATCAGAAATAGTGGCTTTAGAAGTCAGTGTATATGATTTCTTTATTGAACATAAGCTTCTCACTTTTTAAGACGCCATGTTATAAGTAATCCAACTCTTCAACTAAGCGCTGACTATGGATTCGCAAAACACAAAGTGTCACTTCAAGCTTGAATTGCTTTGATGGTTGGAAATCCCTTATTACAGCATTTACAGGGTCAGGAGGGATAATTAACAGCTTTAAATTTTTATTGCAGATTTTCTTTTAACTAATCACACTAAATTGTCTCAATTTGTGAATTAGAAAGAGGACGAAACGAGTGGACGGTGCAATAGAGATCCAGATTAGGAGGGGTGCAAGGAAGCCAACGCAAAATTAAAGGACTGGAACAGCTGTGTGTCAAGCTGTGTGAATAGAGAGGGATCTGGCTGCGCTCTCTTCCTGTCCCACTGAAAGCCACTCATGAGATTCAACAGCTTTCTCCCCATGACCCTCAATGTTCACACTGAGAGGGCCGGCTTCAATGGATCAATTACCGCTATGATTATGTTCATCAAATCCTTGACTGAAACTCCAATCGCGCTATAGAATTAAATGTTTTTCTTGCGCACACACTCGTTCAGATAAGAGAGATGGATTAAAGATACTTTCGGTCTGTCATTGGCCCTTTGTCTGTATTCTTTTCACTTATTCCCTTTCTTTATCTTCCTCCTCCATCTTCCTGTCTATTGTTCACTCGTCTTCATTAAAAGGTCACACCTTATCTCTCTGAGTTTACTCTTGTTTGTTTTTTCTCCTCTCTGTCTCTTTTTTTTTTGTCTTCCCTGCATCCTTCCCTCCCATTCCACCACTTAATGGGGTGAAAGCCATCTCCATTACTGTGAAGTTGTACACGAGTACAGATAACACCCGCTGTGTTTAGTAATGAGTGATTGGACATCATCGAGCGCGTGTGTTTAGTTAGCTCGCCGTGCCACAGCAATCCGCCTGCATCTTGGAGAAAAGGAGATAATTGACAGACGTATAATCCTCTTCCTCCGCATAGGACTCCAGGGAACCATCGCGGTGACAAAGTGATGACACGTGGAAAAGAATTAAATCCAATTGTGGGAAAACAGTAGGGGAAGGAAGGAGCGTAGACTGAGAGTGACATTTACATTACAGGAAGTGATTTCGAAAGAGAGTTGCTTACTGCCAGTTACCATTCCGGTCAGATCACACTGATTTAGACCCATGCAGGGCAGCAGTTTTGTTTTGTTAGCCTTTGAATGATGGAAATACTTGTTTACATGCTTTTTTTTTTTTTTCAAGTTTGGCTGATTAGCATGGGCTGGTTAGCTTTCTTTTTGGTCTTAATGTAATTGTTCTTGGTTTTAGTTGTAGTTAGTCCAGTGTTGTATTGTAGACTAAAATTGTTATAAGTATTTTGTTCATTCAAATAAAGCTGAAATAAAATATTAAATTAAGAACTTCTACTAAAACTTATTTAATTTCATAAGTTTTATGTTTTTTTTAATTACTGAAACTGAAATAAATATAAAGCAAAATGTAAAAAATGAAACAAAAAAACTATAATGCCGAAAACATAAAATTACCAAAACAAAGACCATTAAAGTAAAAAAAAAAAAGTAAGAAAAAAAAAAATAATAATAATAATAAAAAATAAATATATATATATATATATATATATATATATGAATTAATACTACAGTAATACAGTATATACAGTAAATAATACAAAACATACACTGAAATGTTGTATTTAGGTGTGACATTTAGGTGGTTCTCGGTTCCTTTGGGGAAATAAGTCTGATACTTCTGAGAGATAATCGGGAATGTTAACAGCTATAATTATATTATATATCCATGTATTATTGACTTTTCCAGATTATTTAGTAATTGTCAAGTCAGGAACAGTCCCATTTTTCCAACCGTTGTATTTTTCATTACTGAAAAACTGGTGGGTTGCTTTTGTAATTGGATGAGTCATTGCTTTCCAGGCTTAACATTAGTTTATTGTAGAAAATAAAATACGAAGGTAAACAGAGATGAAAAATAGAGAAGGGGAGAGAAAAACAAGCAATACTGTATAAATTCCATTTGGGAAAATTAAAACAGATTAATACAATTAATGAAAAATGTGTTTTGTGTGTTTATTAGTGTAATTAGCCATATAGTATAGAAGCAAGCGAGACTTGATTCACAGTAGGTGTGTGTGTGTGTGTGTGTGTGTGTGTGTCTGTGCACCTGCTATCCAGTTCTTTCCCACCTGTGGAATCCCGCAGTGGATTTTCAATCTTTTCCAAGAATGAACTTTGGCTGCCACAGCGTGTGATCATGGCACAAAGACCAAAGGAGAGCATGAATGTGAACTGACATGCTCACTAGAAAGATATTACAAAAACTTCACCAAGCATGAGCGTGACTTCCTCCGTTCCTAATTACAAAGGCGTAAATGACACCGAGAGCTTCATTTTGACTTTTCCACCATTTTCGCTTTCTGAATGCACAAACAGGTGAGGAGCTGCACCTGTGTCTCGCCCCAGTCATCGTAGCTCTTGAATATTTACAGCACACATAAAAGGCATACCACAGAGTGTGCACGTGAATGGGTAGAAATCTCTTCCTGTTTTATTCAGTCTTTTTCTGGTACACGTCATCAGAAATATTTTTTTTGCTCTTGTGTTGCCTGTGTGGTGCAACAGTTGCTTTGTGTGAACTTCCCTTCCTCTCTAGTTTCCATTCAGCCACTGAACCCCATTAGTCCTATACACAAACAGTGAGAGTACACAAGGTTTCATTAAGACTTTTTAAAGCCTTTTTGACAGGCAGGCTGTATTTTTATTTGGATGAATTCACCATGATGTTGGATATGTATTTGATGAACTCACCATATTGCTAAGCGCAGAATAGACTTCATCTGGTGAGTTGCTGTATATAATGTCAAATCTGATAACAAAGAGAAGGTCTTATTATAAATATAAACGTATTAGTTAATAATAAATCTAAAAGTAATAAATTAAATATTACAATTGAAAGTCAGGGAAATTATGTCATGACCAACCTGCCCCTGCTAACCAGCCACCGTGCTAACCATATGGTTATACATTTTCATATTTTTAATTATATTTATATACATGATTTAAAACATTCTACAAATAATGTAATACAAATCTTAAAATAATCAAATAAATAATATTTTAATTATTTATATATATATATATATATATATATATATATATATATATATATATATATATATATATATAACTAAAAATATTTAAAAAAATAAAAAAATACACATATATTTTATATAATTATATATGTCTATCTATCTAAATAATTAAATATTTTAGAAAATTATATTTATAGCTATTTCTTTTTTTGTACACATATAATGGTACATATATTGGTGGTTTAATGTAAGCATTGCGAGGAGAATATGCTTGAGCTGATTTTGTAATGCGAGTTCAATCATTTGAAGTGTGTGTAAACTCATTTAGAGTGTAGAGGACAGATCTGAGTGTGAGTGTGATCACTGAGATCAAAGATGCTGAGATGCTAAATCCTCTTTTGCTGCTGAAGAGCCTGATAATGTAGGTGAATCAAATCATCTGGGATGCTTTTTTTTTTTAATAAACTAGTCGCTGGCCAGACAAACATGTAAACACACTCAGGGGCAGGCACAAAAGCATACCGAACTATACAGCACATAATGGAGCAAATTTCACCCCATTCGAGTCCACACAGGAGAGTACGCACTCACCCAAGAGAGTATGCTTTTTTGAAATGTGACGTCCAGCGATCCATAAACGTAGCCCCGGCCCACCACCCCCAAAGTCCCTTTTATGTGTGTTGTGAAGGTTAGCACATTCTCTTTGAAAGGCCAATAGATCTTTCCCCCACAGGTGAGCACTAAGGCCTGTAAGCCCCGCACTGAGCCCCTGCTGTGCCAGGAGAAAAACATCTCTTGCTAACCTCTCTCCTCCCTTCAGCACCCATTCTCTGCCTTGCTGTTTTGTCTCATTCCGCCAACTTCCGTCTTGAAGGAGGTCCTGTGCGTGAATGGCCATTGATTCGGCTTTGTGTGTTTGTTTGGAGTCGTCTCCTTCGGTGTCTACTCTGGAGGCGGGCTACCCTGAGGCCTGGGCTTAGAGCAACTTAACCAGGCATTAGCTGCCTGCTGCTCAGCTGAGAATGCATAATGAAAAGGAGTGTTTGATCAAAAGACATTTGTCCTTGGCTTAGTTAAAGCATCTCTGCGTTCCCGTGCCATTTTCAGGAGGCTTGTCGATGAGCCTCCCTGGAGTCCATCGGTATTTGGTCCAAGATAAGTTGGGCGGGGTGGTATGGCAGCAAAGTTAAAAACTTGGGTAAAACAGCATCTAGAGTAGGTACACTCTTAATAAAAGTACCAAAAAGGGATGCCATAGATGAACCATTTTTGTTGGTTCCTTAAAGAAACTTTAAATGAACCGTTTCTACAAGATCCATTTGTTTCTTAGTGTGAAGAACATTTTAAAAATCGAAAGGTTCTTAAGATGTGGTCACATTTACCGTTGCTCTGCAAAACTTTCCAGACTTAATCTAGTCATTCCACACGATCTGGTGTTTTGTGTGATGCTGAAAAAGTTTGCCATACAGATTTCGCTCATGTTCAAGTTGGTCATGCAGCTTTCGCTGTTCTGAACTACAGAAAGCTTTTTGCTAACTTTCCGACTTTTGCGCTGATTTACAGTCTTGACAAGTTGACGCTAATTGCTGAAAGTGAAAGCCAGTTTGCATATTTGAGTTGACAGATTTCATAGAAAATCCTGTAGTGTATGATGGTCACAGACTTTTTTTTAGCTTTTCTTTTAGCTTCAGACTATGAGTCCATCCAGTCGGAGTATATCTCATCTTAAAAATCTGAAAAATAAACTTTTTTTTTCATTATAAAGAACATTTTGTGCAGTGGAAAGATTCCATGGATGGTAAAGGTTCTTCATGGAACCATAGATGCTAATAAAGAACCTTAATTTTGAAGTGTATATTGACATATTTAGCTGTGACTTAGACCCAAGAAGAAGTGAGAGATCTGCAGTGATATGTTCAACTGCGCAAACATACACACAGGTGCAGCAGCAGCCTGTCAGAAAGGCCTTGAGGCCTGTTGCAGCTGCCCTGTGAGACTACAAGGCTGACTACACACACACTCACACACTCTCACACACGCATACATCCCCCTACCAACTGCGCCCCAGTATGCCAGGGCACAGGTGTGAGTGCTCTGATGCTCCCCTCACACTGAGCAGCAGTATCACACTTTCTACACAAAGCCTGTGTTCACGATCCCCACCCCATTGTGATTGTGCCCTCTCATGTACCCTCACGCCACATCACCCTCAATGTCACACCTTCTCAGATGTAAGGCCAGTGCACACAGTCACAGGAATGCTAACATCATATTTGATATTTAATGTAACAATCAGCCGAATAACAATCTCATTGCTTTTCTATTCCCCCCCCCCCC
>NW_015505199.1:2989903-3002643 GCF_001515645.1 Sinocyclocheilus grahami | reverse complement strand
TCTATTCCCCCCCCCCCCATTTTATCTTTTCATTTAAAATAATTTGTTAAATAATTATATTACTATTATATATTTTATATGTTATATATTATAAATTATATAATATTAATTATATTCAATAATTTTGTATTAGACTATTTTTTACATGTTTTTTCTTTTTTTTTACGTTTACATGTTTTACATGTTGTCATAAATAAGATATATACCAGTGAGTTATTGAAGTGTACACCCAATGTTTTCATTTAATAATAAATTGTAAATGTATCACTTTGTCTAAATATAAGACATAGCAGTTAGAAATCTTATAATATACAGTCAACAAATGTACACACATATGTATGACAGCATCATAAGAAATATGTTTGTAATATATATTTAAAAATACAAAATCAATTCTTATATTAAAAATATATTATTATTATTATTATGTCATTTGTGTTGTCATAGATACGGATTAAAATTGTATTATTCCATTATTTTCACCATATGTATATATTTGTTTTTTTTTCATTTCAAGTTTCATTCATATAACAATCTTGCATGTAGAACAACTTCCTTGCAACATCACTTAAGAGACATTTTATTTATGTATTTATTTATTTATCATTTAAAGTTCATATTAAAGTATATTTTTAGTTCAAATAATTTATTTATTTTATTTTCTGTCACTTCTATGGCTTAATGCCTTTTTGTTTTTTTGTTTTTTATTATGATATAAGGGCAGATTTATAACTGATGTCTTGGACTATCACCTCCTGTTTGCGCCCGCTGGTGGTGTGCAGCAGATTGAGAGAGGGAGAGAAGGAGGGAGGAGAGGAAATTGATGTTGGCTGGGAGACACAGTATGGATCAAGGAAAGCAGGAAGCTGGTAGTGCGGTGCTGAGATCGGGAGAGGTCACTGGCGAATGAGCACAGAGAAACGGAACGACGGGACTGAAAAACGAGACGCTAATAAAAGATTTGGCAGGAGGCCTTAATGCACTGAGTCAGAATATACTATCTGTCTCTCTTTCTGTCTCCCTCATTCTGCATCCCAGCTGGAGAATTAAATAAAGCACCCAGCCACCCGAATTCTTCTGAGAGATAGAGTGAGGAAAGAAAGAAACCCTGGCATTTGAAAGCTTCCTCCTTAACTGAGAGTGCGAGGTGTTTGTTAAATGGCTTCAAACTCTTAAGTGGCCTGGATTCTCCTTCCTGCATTTTTCACTCTTTCTCTCACCCACCAGGCTCAGGGGGAAGTTTCTCGGAGTAAAAATCAAATGAGGTTGAGGATGAGGACAATGTTCATTATGTCAGCTCTTGCTGTTGGCTTATTAGACTGCCAAGACAGCACTCAGTGTTTAACTCCGTGATCCTACGTCCAATTAATATGGTCAGTCGCAAAGTTTTGATGGCAAGATTTTGTATGTTTAATCAGTTGCACGTGTATGACTTGATCCAAATAAGACAAGCAACAAGTCAGCAATTATACACACATCATCATAGTGTGTGTGTGTTTGTGTGTGTGTTTGTGTGTGTGTGTACTGGTTTATATATCCTGGTGGGGACTTAAACCTGAATACACAGACTCATGGGGACTTGTGTCATGGTGGGAACCTAAATTGTGGTCCCCATGGGTACAAAAGCTTATAAATCACACAGAATGAAGTTTTTTGAAAATCTAAAAATGCAGAAAGTTTCCTGTGAGGGGTAGGTTTAGGGGTAGGGTTGGTGTAGGGCAATAGAATATATGGTCTGTACAGTAGAAAAACCATTACGCCTATGGAGAGTCCCCACAAGGATAGCTGACCAGACGTACGTATATGTGTGTGTGTGTGTGTGTGTGTGTGTGTGTGTGTGTGTTGATGTGGGTTTTTATTAAAATATATAACAAACTGAATTATGATGATGTATATTAGTTATATATGTATATCATTTATATATTTTCAGTAATATATATTTTTTAAATACAAATTTAGTTCTTATAGTATATTACAAAAATATGTAATAAAATGAAGTATCTTAAACAGTAGATTTTAAAACTATATATTTGCAATATTTTCCATAATCTCATAATAATTTTTATATGTATTGCTATTTTACAAAGTCACCTCTACAATCTCTGTTGCTAACAGCATGACATTCGTTTTACAATTATAATTACAACATAATTAGGTTGTGAGAGGTTGAGCTAATATTATAAATGCAGTCAGACCTTAAGTCCATTGTTAAGCAAGCCATGCAGTACCTACAACCCTTTCAGATGTGGCAACATTCACAATATAAGATATCTCAACTCTTATTTTTCCAAATGCAGCAGAGAACAAATCACAAAGTAGTGAATATGTTATGATGTGACCTTCTGTTAGGACTGTCATATAAATATGGAGTTGTCTCGAGTTGCTGCTCTGCCTTTGGGACTTTGTGTGCAAAGTAAAATGAGATTTGTCGTACACACATCATTAGCTTGATGAGTGGGACAAGCGCTGTGCTAGCAGAAGCCTCGCACTCTGAAACTGAAGTCTGCGAATACCAGTAAATGGTGCACAGAGTTGAGCGTGTGCTTCTTGTGATAATAATTGGGCAGTTGATTTGACATTCCTGCAGAGCGGCCGATGAGCAGCCCATAGTTCACGATGAGCCATTCAATATATAAATCTGTGTGTGGACTGTCAAGAAAACACAGGGATGTCAGAAAATACAATTTTAATGAAGTGTCCCCAAAACAGCTTGTAACCTTGTGTGCCGACTGTACGTGATGGGGTTTGGGGGTGGCAATAATTCACACCTTGCCTCCTGCTTTGGATCTGGCGACGAATTAGTGGCCTCAGCCAGTGTCACATGTCTTATTGTTAGTCATGGCGACCCTGCCAAGTCTCAAGGTCACCTGTTCCACCCAGGCATGAATAATCTATTGAAGGATTGGTTCCTCCTCACTGGATGCGTGGAGATGTGTCAGTGTGGATTATTTATGCTTTATTGTGCTTCCATTGAATGAGCAGTCAGTTCTGAACATGATTTGCTTTCTTAGCGTAGCAATGCATTTCTGTTTTCTTTTTTCGCTTGAAGGTTTGGTGTCGGTAAGAGGTTTTCTTTTTTTTTTTTCTTTTTTTTAAATCTCTAATGCTGCATTTATTCATCAAAATTAAAGTAAAATAGTAATATTATGAAATATTACAATTTAAAATAACTATTCTATTTTAATATATTCTAAACTATTTTTTTTTCTGTGATGGCAAAGCTGAATTTTTAGCAGCCATTACCCCAGTCTTCAGTGTCATATGACACAATCAAAAATTATTTTAATATGCTCAAGAAACATTTCATATTTAAAAGTATTAATCTCTAAAAAAGAAAAAAAAATCTTACTAACCCTGACCTTTTGAACAGTAGTGTAAATGTTTATGTTGTTAGTCCTGCATCTAAAGGTGATATGAAAGTGTGAAATACAAAGATATTCCCACATGCACACAGACCCTGTTTAGCATGCATACCCATGCTAATTTATGTTTAGGGAAGATAAACAGCTGCAAATTCTAGCAAAGCAGCTCAGGTTCAAAGCCTATGTGGATCTGAAGAGGACAGTGTGTGTGTGTGTGGGAGATCACATTATTTAAAGTGGACAGCATGTTCTTCCTCACCTTGTCATGCATGCTAGTTTGTGCCACTCATGACTAGCCCTTGTCTTTCTCTCGTGCAACACAAGAGCACCACATGCTAAATGTCAAGCTCTCTCTCTCCCCTCTTATATGGTACTTACCCCTGTCCTTACACTCTTTTAGAAAGTGTCCATAAGGATGTACCAGCCTGCGGACCCTCCAAATAGGCAAACAGGCTTCATACATGGCACAAAACCCTAGGTGCCCCCCTAGGTTTGGTCTTAGGCCCGATACAGAACTTTCTTGCATGGCTTTCCCTCTGCTCGGTCCACAGATGCACTGCAGATGTCCGTGTGTGTTGAAAATATATATTTTGACCTCAGGAGAGGCAGGTGCAGTGTACCGTTACCATTGAGAATGGGTAGGGGAGTTTGAAAACTTTTTCAAGGTTAGCAAAAACCCCACAGACCAGAAACAAACTGAAGGGAACCCCAGGGATAGGCTTTTGTTGGCCAGACACACACAGTGAAATCTGGAACAATAGGGATTCGGGAGCCGAGTTGCAGAGGTTCATTTTTCATGACATGGCTTGGCCTTTAGCAGAGAAACATCTGAAAGAGCAATTTAAAATATGATTAATGATGATAATAAGGTCATCATTTATACACGCCGTGCCTTGCTCATCACGTGAAGAAAGAAAACCAATTGGCTACACTTCTGCGAAAGTAAACACAGATATCAATTTAGCTATGAACACTTTAGCACAGAGAATTGATGCACTTTCACTGAAAAAGGGAAAGGAACGGTTGTTTCTTCAAGCTGAATATCCTGATTGTATTTCAGTATGCATTGTAAATGCCATCCAAGGAAAATGAGTACATCTGTCTGGATCGGTTTCTAAATCACAGTGCTCTCAAACTTTAACTGGCTTTATGAATTACAGTGTCCCATTGTTTATTTCAAGGAAAATGAAAACAGAAGCGATGTGAAATAGAGCAAGAAACGATTGAGGAAAGTGAGATACAAAATGAAATTTTCATAAGAAAAGTTTCTAATCTGTTCATGCACTGTTTAAGGTGAAGGATAGATTAATATGGTTGTGGAAATCAATACCAAAAATGAAGATTCTTCCAGCATTTACGCTATAGTCATTTTCCGCTATCACCTGTTATTCCGAGAAACTTTTTGAGGTATTAAATGGTGATGTGTGAAGGTCTTGGTGAATGGTGAAAAAAAGTGATGACTGCTAGACTATTGAAAACGTTTCTTCTCATAAATTCATGAGGTTTTTTGTGTTTCCATGTGTTTGTCTCCCAAAAGACAGATGTCATTAAACTATTAAATATGGACGGAAGACTTTTGTTTGTTCTGCTCAAATCACTGCAGTTCTCTTGTCAAACGCACGTTGAACTAATGACACGGGTCCCATGTGTGAGGTCTGCATGTGTTCACGACCCGGGTCTCAGCTTTACCTGAGCTCTTTGAGCATTTATATTCACAGGACAACAGCTGCGCTTTCCTTTTCACTTTTTTTTAACTTTCGTTTTTCATGTTTTCCCTTTTGTTCCCTTATCCCCCTTTCTTTCATTTCCCATTTTAAAATACATTATTTTAATCCATTTCACAATCCTGGACCCATTTGACACACCATCAGAACAGCCCCCAATAATCCAAAATGTGGTTTCTTCTGAGCTGAGATGAAAGGAAGGAAGATGAACACACACATACACATGCAGTGCCGCACTAGACACTTGGCTTTGTGATATGGAAGGGCTGCCTTGGGACAGCTTCAAAGCCCAGTAACATAAATGTATGATAGCAGCGCCACACTTTTTGCCAAAACTGAGCTGTTGTTGTTCTACTGAGAGGCGAGGTGAGGAGAGACGGAGAATGTACCGTAGAATGCATGAGCATGATGGGGGGAGAACAGGGAAAAACATTAATGGAAAGCTATATTTAACCAGATAGTTCCCATTCTTCTCTTTGAAAGTCTGAAGTCGTCTTTTGAATAATTATTGACTTTGTTTAGCTTGGTTGTGGTGTGTGTATATATTTATCACTATTCAGAAGTTTTGGGTTGGTAAGATCTTTTAAAAGAGGTCCCTTATGCTCACCAAGGCTGCATTTATTTAATTTAAAAAAAAAAGTAATGTGATTTATTTATGTGATTTGTGTAATGTGCTTTGAATTTATAACTGTTTTCTGTAAAAAATATATATCATCATTAGTCCAGTCTTCAGTGTCACAAGGTACTTCAGAAAAAATAATATTTTTAATATGCTTAATACCTTTGTGGAACCATGATAACCTTTCTGCAGAATTTGGAGGAAGAGTCTTTTTGAATGATTCAGTAAAAGCACCAGCTCATATGAGTCATTTGTTCTTGAATCAGATTACACCGGTTGCTCTGTATGAATGTTCATTGTGCGGTACACTGTCAATTTACATTCACAACTGCGGGAAAATGTAATTTCTTTTGACATGGTTCTAGTGATTCAGCTTTGTTTAAAAATGGTGCAGGAAACTGACTGAAGTTTATTTGAGATTAAATTACTCTTTACTTAACTTTATTTAAAATTAGTCAGAATTTTCATATGGTTATTCATTAAATGAATTTCCAGCCAAATTTATCTTTTTTTCTCTCTTTCTCTCTCCAGAGGAGGACTGTGTCAACTGCACGGAGGAGTGTCGAGTGCTGGGTCACTCTGACCGTTGTTGGATGCCCCAGTTTACCACAGGGGCTGGAGGAGCAGGAACTCCCCAAGCCGAGGGCTCGGACTACCGCACCAACCTCTTCGTACCGGTAGGCATGGAGGCGGTCGCAGTGGAGACCGAAACTTACGAGACGGTTTGCAACCCCAATGGCAAAAAAACTTTCTGCACATTCGGGAAGGAGCGTCGGGACCACACCATCCTCGTGGCGAATGTTAAACCCTACCTAAAGACCAAACGTGCCCTCAGCCCTCTCTTGCAGGAGGTCCCGTCTGCCTCATGTAGCCCCTCCAAAGGCTGCAGTACAGGTTCACCATGCTCTTCAGCCAAAGGTATGGGTGATGGAGCTGAAAGCAAGCCCAGCACCAGCCACTATGGACCCCCAGATGGACAGTACATCTCCCCGAACAAGCAGAACAAAGAGCAGGGCTACTCCACGCTGCCTCACTCTGACCCCGTAGCCAAAGTCCTGGCTGAAGCACGTTCACGAATCAGCCAGGAGACGGTGGTGGAAATGGACAGCGTTTTGGAGCAGGGCGGAGGAGAGATGGGCCGTGGCACCATGGATGCAGACCAGGTGGTCAGAGATATCGACAAACTGCTGCAGGATTGTCGGGGAAATGAAAACACCCCCATCAGAAAGTAAAACGGACTTTGCGAGCATAAGAAACTACACTGGAGGAAACATGGACCAAGTCGAGGCGCTCTCCGAGAGAGTGTGGTGCAGATGAGGACGTTTTGCGAGGACAAAAAATATGCGTACTTGAAGATCTTGACAAGTAAACATAGGGAGCAAAAGAACAGTTTGCTTTCGTTCAATTGGACGCTGTGTTGTGTTTATTGAGGCAATGGAATTTCTTTGGAGTTGCAGAAGTTGCTGCTTCTGGCTTCTTGTGAGCTTTTTCTTCTTATTCAAGTGCCCACCAGCTTCAAACACTTTCTTACAGTGACGTCCTTATGTCACTGAACCTTAGATGGATCGTCCCACCCTTCTCCTACAAGGATTTTGGAGGAGAAGGAGTGGACGAAAATGGTTTGTTTTGACAATCGCAAGTTAAAAGGCTTCGGGGTGCATCGGACGCCCCAGAATGGATGGACCACACCAAGACAGAGACTCTTTAACTTTTATTGGCTTTGTAATATCAGCATAAGAAGTACAAATGATATCAGCAAAATCTGAGGGGGTGTGTGGGGCCATGAATCTTTAGGGCGGGTGGGGAGGGTTGATTATGAAATGTAACCATTCTTCACCTGTCATTTTTAGTCATGTGTAAACTGTGTCCTCCCCCCATGTATACGTACATATGGGACATTCCAGAAAGGTGAACCTGTTACTCTCACTTATTGGTCCTCTGTGCTCATCTGTCTTCAGCTTTTCACTGCTTTTAAAGTGACTTTCCACGTGTCCAACGTTAAGTTATAACAGTCACTCTCTTGTATATTAGGGACATTTTTCTTCAACTGTGAAAATATCTATCTATATATACATATAGATAAATATATATATAAATATATGAACTTATGTATAGTGTCCAGATAACAATGGAAATATTTATACATTTTGTAAAAAAAAAAAAAAAAAAAAAACTTGTGGACAAAAAAAATTAATTAAACATTAATCTTAAAAAAAGAGGGTGCGCACAGGATGAAAATGCAGTTGAAAAATATTTATTAAACTGCAAAGGACACAAGGTTTCGATTTCAGAAAAACAATACATTAACAACAACAAAAGGATTTAAAAAAGGAAATGTCCCTTCACATTGTCACTTATACACAATATCATTTTAATGTGCAAAATGTATCCAATTTAATGTGTTTACATCAAAAACAACATATTTTTATTGATTTTTCTGCAGTTTCTGTGCATTTGAGCCAAACTGTTACGTGTACAAGAGCTATATTGTGTATTTTATTAAATTAATATATGGTTGTGTTGTAATATACATGGGCTTATATTGTACTCGGCAACTGATGCCTTAGTAGTCGTCAAACTCTATGAGTTTAATTTCCATTCAGTTTCATTCTTGGCTCACTCTTGCGCTCTCGCTTTCTGCTTCGCCTCGCTGCTGTGCGTTTGGACAGGTTATGTTGTTTTAAACACGTGTTGGAAAAGACTGCTTACATGACATGCAACTTGTTTTTGTCTACAAGAAACAAAACTAAAAAACAGCCACACATGACTACAGTTTGCGTAGTTTTTTGCAATACAAAGACAGTTTTATGGGCAGCTAATTTTACAAAAATTTAAAAGTTTGGGTTCATTGAAGTGTTTTTTTTTTCAGCCTTCTTGCTCTATTTCAATTTGATGAGCAGCAGCAGCAGCAAATCCTTTGTGAACATTTAGTGATGCTGTCTAGTCTGTTTAAAGTCATTTGTACTTCAGAGAGTCGGAAGGATGCGGGGAAAAAAACATGCTGTTTCATAAAAAGGACCAAAAAGAGGTTCCCTCTGAGGAATTCATGAAACAAATCAGAAGTTATGAATCTAGTTTGTCATATTCTTTCTCTCAATGCATAAAACCTGCCAAAAACTTTCGCTATGACTATTGTGCTGTTCCAAAAACTAGTGAGTTGCCTCACTGTTGTCAATTGAGTTTAATACAAGTTTGATACCAGAGGAACAAACCAATTTCACATATCAATATGCATATCAATACTTAAAATTATTAAAAGTTAATTACAGAATTATAGAATCAACATTTCTCGTATGTTCATCTGACATCTTCGATATATATATTTTTTTACTGAATTTGTTTCAATGCATTCTTCAGTGTTTTATATTTGCTGCCTTTGAATACGACCAAAAACGAAGGGAACTTAAAAGACAGCATAATTAAACCTAGCTTTTGCAACAACCTTTGCATCAGCAGCATAAATGTTCCCATTGAGGGAGCTCACCAGATTTTTTGGAACGTTTTTGTATTTTCTATGTCAAATGGAGCTCAGTTTGAGCAGTATTGGTATCGCAATCTATCCATCCAGTTCTGCTTATAATGTTCATAATGACCTTGTGCACTCTGTTCACATCATGGAATATGATAATATAAACAATGAATATATGAATATATATATATATATGTCTATACATTTATGTTATTAGAACGGTACCCTGCCCACACAGTGTACTTTGGGATTTGAACTATTCCCAGGCACAGCAATTTAATGAAAAAGCACTCCTTATAAATGAACTCCAGTTATGTGTTATGTTTCCAAAGTTTTGCCGCATTGTGACTAAAATGAGCTGCCACAATCACAAAAGAAACAGAAAAAACCCAAGGGGAAGAAAACCATTTTCAAGATCGGCTATTTATGTCATCAGAAAGCATTGCCCACGGTGTGCGTTAAACACAGGTCGACCTGCACAGCTACCACAGGGAGCGGGGATAAAACTTCTCTCATCTTCCGTAAAGACACAAACGTCTCTGTTCCATTATTTATTTATTTATTCATTGCTCTACCCGTGCATCTGTTTTCCTGTATCAAAGGATGCACCCTTAGACTTTCTCCATTCTTTTTTTCCTCGTTTCATTATTTTCTGCACAGTGGGTTTATCAGTACCTAGGAAAAAGAGATAGCAAAAAAGCAGTTTGTTGCGAGAAAGTGAAAGAGAAGCACTGTGTTCATATATCTAAATAAGGATTTTTTTTCCAAACATAGTGATGAGTTTGACATGCCGACACACTTGACACAACCGCAACAAATAACAATACACAGCACAGCGGATGCATCTCAGATCTCGCTGTGGTGTGTGACACAAGCACTTTTTTATTTTCTACTGAGCCGATTCTCCGTGATCAGCGCACTGCCACGGTTCAGTCTGTTTCATTTACACAAACAACGCCTTCAAGAGACATCAAGGTTCTTAAGAACACTTTAAACCGAAGCCACACAGATAGAAATAACTTCCCTGCCTGTTGTTCATCTCAGTTTGTTTCTTTTTTTTATTCCTTTATACATTTAGTTATAGTTAATTTTTTATTGCTCCTGAATGTGAGAGCCAAGCACTGGTGGATGCCTTCATGTCAACGTGAGTGCATGTGCGAGCTAGTTTGTGTGTTTGACTAAACCTTACAGACCTTATAGTTACCCAAAATAGTCTCTGCCTGTCAACACTGGCTAAGAATAGTATACTACCATACTATATTTTTGCAATATATAGTAGGTATGCCAATTTTAATTAAGCCAGGTTGTTGAGAGCCATTCAACTGAGCTGCAAATGCCATGCGACTGACAGAAAAATGACATCATGACAAATCTTTCACTAGCAACTCTCCAGAGCTGATGGCAAAAAATAAAATAATAATAATAATATAAAATATACAGGCACTAGTAAAAAATCTACTATGATCAAATAAATGTGTAATTCATTTTCTGATGCTTGCAATAAAAAAATATTTAAAAAAACCTAAATACACATTTTGAAAAATTAGCTTATGCTAAACAGCATAAAAACTGAATACAACAGAGCATACTGAATCCCACAATGCATTTTTCCAATCTTATGGAAAAATATGCAATTTTTCCATATAATGAACGAAATACAAGAAAATGACATTAACATTATGCCAAATGTTATGACAGTTTTACACAAAAATTGGACTAAAATGAAAAAAATGTTTTTAAAATAATCAAAATAAATGTTATTTTCACGGTATTGGATGTTATTCACTCCATTAAACTTGCAATATGAGTCATGTAGCATAATTGTTGGAAACATTTAAAGTTTCACATTTCACATACTTTTTGTAATATTTATTATAAATGATAATTTGTGATTTATTTTCCGCTGCTTGCAGAAGAGAAACACGCACACACTTTTAAGGCCATCAGTGGAAAATGAGCTCATGCTGAATACAACAGAGCATACTGTATAGGCCTACTATATGATTGCAAACGTCATATGTCATTTGCATCTCAACTGACTGGCTCACAACAACCTGGCATAATGAAAATTTGCATACATACTTTAAACTGACAGTATAAAGTATAAACTATGCAGAATTTGGTAGTTAGTAAGCTAGTATTCTATTCTTAACATAGCCACGTTTAATCGCCGGAGTCACAAGAGGCCCCCAATTCAGGACGGTCTCTAGCAATGCCTGTGCGTGCAATGCTTCAGTCCTCAGCCGAAGTGGAAGGCATGGTTTATTATGCCAGCCTTGTGAGCTATTTGCTGTCTAATGGACTATAAGTTGCTGAGGTCAACACATAGTTTGAGATCCAGCATAAAGCAGTTTCCTCATTATTGTCTAATTACACTCAGTAGGCATGGAGAGAGGGATTGATTGCCGTATTAGTGAACAGGGGTATTTTTGGCCATCAAAGTCTAATGCTTAAATCCATAATTAAATGAGACTTTATATATGCGCTCGCAACACACACACAAGAAACAAAGCATACGCTGTATGATGAGCTGCTATTGTCTACGGCTGTATTCTGTGATCTATGACATTAAAACTAAATTCTCATATTAATAGATACATCTCCATGCTTCTTGTCATCGCTATGCTATGGGAGTAAACATGCATGTTACACGTTCAAACATCTGCTTCGTTGATTTTTATTACAATGATCAAACACTGAAGCGAGGAAATATATGTATATAATGGATCTGTAGTGTATTTCCATAGTATTGGTTATCGCCTTTCATTCTCACCCTCCTCTCGTACACCGCTGCTTTGGGTTGAAGGGATCTGTTTTATTTTTGCTGAACATGGAGGATATCTTTAAAGTTTAGCTCCGGGCTAATGATTCTTAATTTATCTCATTAGTTCACATACCTACCACTCAGAGGGATTAAAGCGCAGAGGTAGCCGTCACGCACGAGGCAGACAGCGAGCGCACGGATGCTCTGAATCACAGTGATGACACTTCAGCACAGTTCAGCTGCTCCAGGCGCCTGGTCAGAGGAACCTACAGGCAGGTTTATACATGAGAGCAGCTTTACTAAAATGACAGACACGGCTTGTAATGTAAACATCATCTCTCTTTGCATAATGCGTTTTCTTCCCTTCTTCTTCTTCTTTTTTCAGCACATTAACAATAGTAGTTCTTGCTTGTTCTGGTTCCAGGTGGCCTGGAACAAAGATCAGCAAAGTTTTGTTTTTCTTTTTCTAATGATCTAAGGAACATAACAAACCTGAGCCAATCTGTGTGACGTTTATACACAATTAGATGTTATGCTTTAGAAAATCCACAATGATTTTCATTTTTCAAACGAATCTACAATTTCGTGACATCACTGTAACAAACACTCTTGATAACCTATTGCTTTTATAAAATGGCAATATGATAACACTGGTGTTCAATAAACACTTTTTTATATTAATAAAAATAAATCACAAATTTAAAAAAAAGATGATTACATAGGCCTACTCTTTATATATATATATATATATATATATATATATATATATATATATATATATATATATATATATATAAAAAAA
>NW_015505199.1:2981159-2989811 GCF_001515645.1 Sinocyclocheilus grahami | reverse complement strand
ATATGTTATTATAAAAAAAAATTTATGTCATCTATGGTTCCATGAAGAACCTTTAACATCCATGAAACATTTCTAATGCACAAAAGTTTCTTCAGATTATTTAAATATTCTTCACACTCACACAGCTTAAATGACTCTTCCATAGAAACCCCGTTTTAGCAAATTTTTTTGATATATTTCATAACATAATATATTGAAATACCAATATCAAGCACATTTTAATTATTATTGTGTGTGTGTGTGTATATATTGCATATAATGCAGCATTATAGTATAGTAATTATATTATAGTATAGTAATAATCACTACATCAATATTAAATTAAACTGAAGGTATATGCTTAAATCTGTTTTATTATTTTATTTTTCAAAATGCCTTTGTGGATCATTTAGTCAGATTTCAGACTTTTAAAAACTGTTTATTTAGGACCCAGCAGACAATTTTAGCCAGTTCAGGAATATTTGCCTGGGGTAAAAATATTTGCAGCTGAATAAATTCAATTGGACACTGATACCAGTAGCCCCTTGAAACTAAACACAAAAGTAACTCACTTTCCCATTTCTAAGCCAATTAAGAATTTCATGAAAATGCATAATGCGTGGAACAATATTTATTTTTCAAAATAATGTTGGATGGAAATTCATTTCCATCTCTTATCTTGTATTTGCTTCAATTTGCAGGCACATTTCATGTGCGTTCCTTCTTGTTTGTATATATCAGTAGCTTGGGGGCAAGTATTAATTAATGAGGATTCGGGGAGAAATAAAGTCTGGTCTTTTTCACAGTGCTTTCCTGTGCCAAGCTCATTTAGCTCTGAGCTTTTTCTCTGGGTGCCTGTCCGCCGTAAGCTCTATAGACAGACATCTAGCTAAGGCTTAAACACTGGGGAGACTACCAAGCATCACTATCTGAACTGTGCAAGAACTGCTGAACTTTACAAGTCATTAACAACCTAGCAGATTTGCCAAATGTATTTAAATAAGATAAAGTCTTATTAGTAATCCACTGTGAAGTCCATAGTGCACGTTTGGAAAAAAGAGTACATTGAGGGCATATAAAAGAGATAAAAATGGTCAGACATGCATGAGTGAATGAGTTTATATTCGCTAATGTGTAGTATACTAAATGTTTTCAGTCAAAAATGCCATCGCAAAGCAATGACTAACAGGAAATGATGTCGTCAGCTTCATAAAGGGCAACTAGAATGACCTTGTTTTGAGCACCAAGGTGACACACCACACCACAAAGATGCTAACACAGGAAGTAATCGTAGCCTTGTGCTGAAAAACCCATGTCATCAAACAGCCGTAACGGAAGCAGCAGAAAGCCGATACGCCTCAGTGTGAAGGAATGAGAATCTGCATCCATGGCCTTTTGGTGCGTGCTCGGGTGAGACCTTGATTAAACCAGACGAAGAAAATTCCCTCATCGTGTCCTTTGAGAAGCACCGTGCCTTGTTTTGCAGTATACATTTTTAATGATATCTCTACAGGCATCAGAATTAACCAACAGCAGAACAGAGATGGACAACAGCAGCAAGAAAAAAGTTCCAATTACCAATATCAGATCATCGCACACAGCGGCCATGTTGTTTTTCATTGGATTAAGTGAAATGTCAGGCAGCTAATTAGAGATGTCGAACTCGCTCTGCCCGGGTGTAGGAGGGGCGTCATTTTCCCAACACTACATTCAAAAGGTTAATCTCTAAACCCTTCGAAAATATTTTAGCCTTAGTGTAAAGTGCATTATCAGTCTGTCTGCCTGTCTCGCTGTCTTTATTTTTAAAAAAGATTTCCATTAAAATCATACCTGATGATTTCCAGCTTTCGTTCTGCTGTGCAAGAACAGCATGTGCTTCACTGCTAATGGAAAATTACATGCATTTAGCATGAGTAATGCAGTGTTGTATGGATTCCGCAGACTCATTTGTCCTGTACTGTTTTCGCATTAGAATTAGCAGCTAGCTAAATTAATAACCTTAAAGTCAGCATGAAATGAAAAATTAACCCTATCCATTTTCTAAATGCATGTTATAGATCTTATTGTGCATGATTCATCCATGTATGTTTCTTTTTTTTTTATTGTTTAGAACTCGTAATGGTTAATCAAAATTAACAGGATCTTCTGGTGAAATGCTAGACTTCACACTCTGGTGATGTAAACCGGACTTCCCTAATAATTTAGTCCGGTTAAACCCCATCCCTGCAGTCTCACATTAATCTGCCTGCATTTTTGAGTGCAACACCCACATCGCAAAATCCAATCAATAGCAATGCATAGAATTAAGTCCCACACTATTTTTTTGTTTTTTTCTATTTCGATAATCCGTTACACACAGATATATGGAAGTTTCATTGTGACTTTACAGATTAGGAATGTAATTTCTGTGCCACTAGAACCATCAAACAGAAGAATAATGACTGTTTTCAAAAAGGTTTCCTGAATACAGTCGCCCATTGGTTGGACAAACAGATAATCCCACCCGGAAATCATGCCATTGGTTGAGCAAATGTTGCTGTGTTGAGCAGGTCAGGATCCTCAAACAATGAGACCCATGTTTTGATAGCACCTTTTTTGAGAGCCACTTTAGGGGGAATTATTAGTATAAAATTGAAAAACTGCTGTACAATTTCAGTCAGGCAGTTTCAGTATTAAAAAAAGCACTATGATTCTAATTCTAAAGTCAGATAGAATTTGGGACAGTTTTGCATGTGAATTTGGACACAAAGCTTTCTGTTTTAGCAAATGGACGTCTTTCCATCCATTTTTCAGCGAAATGATTTGCGCTTCTTATGGGGCCTAATTTATCAAATGTTGTGTATAAACTGTACTTAATTTGTTCTAAGATCATTTCTCAAAAGTGCATAAGTGCGATTCAGAGAAAACGAACGTGCGCACAAAAACACATGCGTACGCCTCTCTTCCAGATGTGACATTTATAAATTGCAAACGATCTTGAAATTGTGCACAGCTGACTGGTGTCAGATCTTCGCCTTGTAAACGACCCCTAATTAATATCATTACCATATAAAAGAGCACACGCCAATATACGAATTTCTATGCTTGAGAATGACGAGCACAAAGAAAGAAAAAAACTTTACTGAGTCTGAAATTGAGGTCCTGCTGGCGGAGGTAGAGGTTCGTGCAGGGATGCTTTTTGGAAGTCTCTCCATTGGGATTTCACACAAAACAAAATTAGTGGCATGGCAGTGTGTAACGCAGGCTGTGAACGAGGTAGGGGGGCAGCAAAGGTCCCTAAAAGAAGTTTTAAAAAAATGGTCTGACTTGAAATTACAGTCCAAAAAGCGTGTTACACAACACAGAAGCAATGTGCAGGCTACAGGAGGTGGAAGTGGCACTGTACCCTTCACACCGGAGGACACCCGAATTGCTGCCATCATGGGTGAGACTGCTGTTTTTGCCGTTTGTGCAAAAGGTGATACAGATATTTTGTCTGAATCAGCTTCAGAAGGTATACTTGCATGTGATAAGTTATAGATTATTATTAGGGATGCACCGATATGAAAATTTTGGCCGATACCGATAACCGATTATTCTTTATTTTTGAAAGCCGATAACCGATATGTTGGCCGATAAATCTATATCCAAATTGTTATATACTTTTTGAGAGCCCGATTACAAAAAAGGTCTCATCATTAAAAGCCACATCCCAAACACTTCAACATAAGCAGCCTAGTTTGAACGGTGTACGTTTTAAAAAAATGTTACTCTCCCATTACCAAATTTAGTCATAAAAAAGTCTTACAAATAAATAAAATAATGCATAAATAATGCAAACAAGTCACTGGACATCATTACACGTGTAAAGAATCAAAATGAATGCGCCACAGATCAATAAAACAGAATAGCCTCTGCACGGACAATAATTAAATGATTTTAATTACTAAACCATATTGTTGATGAAAATAATAAGAGAAAAATACAAGTGGTTGTTGTTATTAATAATATAATCAATGATTTTGAAAAAGTAACAAATGAATACCACTGTTTTAAATAGCAGCCGGTGAGCTGCGCGTGCTGAAGCTGAAGAGCTGAATGAACACGGTAAACTGAAGCGTTTTGCTGGCAGCTTATTTAACTCAAGGAAATGCATCCTGAGATTAATATTAATACAACATAAACATAATATTACAACTTATATATGTACAAAATGACGCAGTTATTGCATGCTATAGTCAGAATGTGTGATCCTGTTGTGGATGCGCTCTTCCCATAACAACGCGCTGAAACACAGCAACTAAACCCAAAGAATGCACAACGTTTTATTATAATAATGTTCTCATTAGAATGTTATATACACAACATTCCCAATCATAGTTATTAATGTTGTGCACTGCTGTTTGAGCTGCGTGCGCTGAGCTAAAGACAATCACCGGTAAACTGAAGCGCTCTTTTAACTTAACCAAACGCATTCTATATGAGATAAATCAGATATACATCAAATAAACACAATATTACAACGTACAATTGCACAAAAGGCTGCAAACGAACAGCGCACATCTGAAGTGTCTCTGAAGGAAATAATGCATTATTTATCGGCTTTAAGATATCGGCCAAATTTTCTTATCAGGCCGATACCGATAACAGAAAAAATGAGCATTTATCCGCCGATACCGATATGGTGGCCGATATATCGTGCATCCCTAAAAATAATATAAAATAAAATTAGGGGATTTGTGTACATTGTGTTCAGTCACTTTTTGATTTGATATTGAAAGCAGAAAAATATGAAAACGTGCCTTTTTCATTCAGATAAAATGGACGTTTTTTTTCAAGCCATTTTTTCTTTATTTTTCAAGCCATTGTTAGTCTGGTTGTTTAATAAAAAAAATAAAATAAAAAACGAGAGATTATATGTTAAAGGGGTGGTTCATCGCAATTTCACTTTTTTAACTTTAGTTAGTGTGTAATGTTGCTGTTTGAGCATAAACAATATCAGCAAAGTTACAAAGCTGAAAGTTCAAGGCAAACGGAGATATCGTCTTTTAAAATTCTGTCAGTTTAATGCCTACAAAAACGGCTGGTAGGGATTACAACGAGTTACTTCCCGGGTTTGTGACATCACAAACCCAGATAAACCCCGCCCTCAGGAAAAGGCAGCAAAGGAGGCCATGCGCTGTTTACAATACAACCGGAGCACATGCCGCCGAGGTGAGGGGCGGGACGATTAGACGCGCACTAGAGGTTTATCCAATCACAACACACTGGGCTAGCTAACCAATCAGAGCCCATCGCGTATTTCTGAGGGAGGGGCTTCATAAAAGAAGGAAATGATCAGCCCGTTTCTCAGAGAAGGGACAGAGCGGTGTGGAATAAAAGTAAATGATGTGAAAAATAATGTGTTTTTTTAAAAACGAAGCATTAACACATGTTAGACTGCACCCCATAAACACAATCAAGCCTATAAAAAAAACAGTCAACCCATTATTTATCGGCTTTAAGATATCGGCCAAATTTTCTTATCAGGCCGATACCGATAACAGAAAAAATGAGCATTTATCGGCCGATACCGATATGGTGGCCGATATATCGTGCATCCCTAATTATTATAATATAATATAATTATATATATTACGCATTAGTAGTAAATCAAGACTTCGCAAGGTCTTTTGTAAAATAAAACAATAAAAAAACAACAGGGAATAAACTGTGTACAGAAAGCGAGTAAAGAACTCTCAACATTAGACCACTAAAAGGTCAGTTTAATCTCGCAAAAACTCCCATTAATAAAAAATCTGCACAATTACACTGCACAATTAATCTTTTACACTGCATCTTTGTTGTTTATGATGAATTCGGTGCTTGCATATACACCGCTTTTATTATTATTCCAGCTTAGATGTTCAAATAGCTGCAGTACTCCGACTTTGCCACAAGGAAAAGTACGTACACCTGCTCAGACCCTGACGTGGCGGTAAGTACTTTTCCACGTCAAAGACCGTTTTTATAAATATGAACGTTGCAGTGGATTTTAGCGTACGCACACTCTAAGATCAAATCTGTGCATACGCACATTTTATAAACGAGGCCCCTTATGATGGGGAGGCAAAGTCACTGAACCTAAGGGCTGTTATGACTGCCGTCTCCACCCAGTCACTCAACACACACAGCAGTGATCCGTGACAAACAGGGTGTGCTCCCATGCCACCCCAGGCTTCTATTTTTTATGTCTTTGTTTTACAGACTATAAACGACAGCCAGTACACACACATCTGCTCAGTAAAAGATGCTCTCTCTCCTAACAAAGCAGCAGTCAGAAGATAATGAGTCCTGACAAGTCCATAGATGTGAAGAATCGCATATGCCAGAGAAAATGAAAAGGTCAGTAAGCAGTGAGGAAACTTAATATGAAGTAGACATATGAATCCTATCCAAAGAATTATTGCCATTAGCAAAGACCAGCAATGCCTGACACCACCAAATCAATTCCTAAATACATGCAGAGATTACACTCTCCCTAATGCTGCTCGAAGGGCTTTGCTTAATGTGACCTGTACCTTTGAGTGCAGCTCTTTTAGGACACAGTACATTGATAAAATAGTTTTTTGGGGCTGCAAACTAGAACCTGTGAGATTCTAGGAATAATTCTGAACAGAAGAATAGTTTGCTACACTCGAGTGTGGCAGTAAGCACACCTGTTCAATAATCAAATTAAACATACAGGTTGTTCTTATAGCTGGTTTAATTTGAGCTTAACACTCATTTTAAAATTTCAGAGATTCAAATCTGTATTCAGACATTTCAAAACCAAATACTATAGAATGTTGGTTAAATTAAAATAATAATAATAATTCACAGCAAATTATATATATATATATATATATATATATATATATATATATATATATATATATATATGTAATAAAAATATACATCTAATAATTATATTTGATCAAATATAAACATTATTTATGGTCAAATATAAATAAAAGTTTTGGAGTTGGTAAGATTTTTTAAATGTTTTTGAAAGAAGTTATTTGATCAATAATACAGCAAAAAGAGTTATATTATGAAATATTTATATTTAAAATAACTGTTAGCTACTTTTTACGTTTATACTTCAGGCCTGAATTTTCAGCAGCCATTATTCCAATGTTCAGTGCCACATGGTCCTTCAGAAAAACATGTATTCATGAATTCAAAAGTGCTAAAGTTCAAAAGAACAGCATTTATTGGAAATGTAAATATTTTGTAACATTATAAATGTCTTTACTGTCACTTTTGATTGATTGAATGCATCATTGATGAATAAAAGTATTAATTTCTTTCAATAAAAATTACAGACCCCAAACTTTGACAACAAATGCACAAAAGTATTAAAATAAGTGCGTTGACTATTTTGAATGTGAAATTCCTTTAACTTTTTAGTTCTAAACTCTTACCATTTTTTTACAATACATCCGAGATAAAGTTTAAATCTTAGGGGAACCTCCACCTTGCCCCACATACTTACATGGTGCACCACCATAACAAGCAAGTTACAGAACAGCTGAAAACAATCTAATTGTTACTCATCAGATCAGCTGAGGATAAATTATTAAAAAAGGCTGATGATCTGTTACTGCAAGGAAAACCGATATCTTTTAAAACAACATCTGGTACATGTTGTTTTTGGTGGTTATACTCATATGCATTGGCACAGAAACTTACCCATAATTCTCAGTTGTGGAAGTGGAGGTAGAACAGGTGGAGGTGTCATTTTTCATGCTGTGTTGGAGAGCTTTTGTTCTGAGCACCAGCTAACAAGGGGACATTTCTCACTGAAATTAATAAGAAGACCGAACTGAAAAATGGAAGAAAGAATACGGTGGTGAGATAAATGAGGAAGGCAACTAAAAAAAAAAAAAACAATAAAAGCCTAACAGAAGCAGGCCATATGACCCATGCACTTTACTTCAAGACTTCTGAGGCAATACAATAACTTTGTTTGAGGAACAAACCAAAATGTAAGCTATTTATGAATAATATATCATGTACATTTCCATATTCCAAAAATTCTGCACCAGCTTTTACATCATTGATGCTAAATGCTACTGGCTTTTGCATACCACAAACAAACCATTTGAAAATGCAGACTTCAGAATTAATTTTGAGATATTTGAGACCCTGGAGCATTAAGTCGCTGGGGTATATTTGTAGCAATAGCCAAAAAAACATTGTATGGGTCAAAATTATCGATTTTTCTTTTATGCCAAAAATTATTAGGATATTAAGTAAAGATCATGTTCCATGAAGATATTTTGTAAATTTCCTACCGTAAATATATTATTATTATTATTATTTAGTCATTTAGCAGAGGCTTTTATCCCAAGCGACTTACAAATGAGGACAACAGAAGCAATCAATTGTAGTTTTAAAACAACTAAAAACAGATCCAAAATTAAAGGCTAAAACTTTATACATACTACTTATACACATTTTAAAAATAAAGAAATTTTACGAAAATGACAAATGCATACAACAAAATTTCAAAACCTAACATTTAAATGAAAAACAAAAAATAAAGCTAAAAATAATTCTAAATATTAAAGAACAAAATGTATAAGAGTATAATAATGATTCTAACATAACACTAAGCCAAACACCAAAAAAACAACTACATATGTGTATGTACAACCATACACACATGTG
>NW_015505199.1:2969284-2980922 GCF_001515645.1 Sinocyclocheilus grahami | reverse complement strand
TATATATATATATATATATATATATATATATGTATATATACATACACATTTATAAATCCAATATATATATATTATTTCATTTCCATTTAGTTTGTTGAAGTATTAAAATAACTCAAATTAAATAAAACTAAAACTTAATAAAAGACCTATACAGACATAATAAATTCAGACATAATTTAACTAAAATTAAAATAAATCACAAATACAAATAATACAAATCAAACGACAGTAGTTATTCAGCAATCCTAAAAAATAACACACTTACATGCTAAAAAACGACAACTTACTTGCACATAGTAAGAAATGGTTATAAAAACTGAAACAGAAGTAAAACAAGTAGTAGGAAAGAGGAGAAATAAAAAGCGATACTTATCCTTTGCCGGTGTCCTGCCCGGTGGAGTCGCACGGTAGAGTCGATGGTCTTTACACTCCTCGGTCTTCACACGAGGAGGCCGTCACGCGACCGCTACCGTGGTAAACTAAGCTTTTTTATACCCGTCTAACAAAATATCAAATTAATTCAGCTGGACACACTTTCTTTATTTTTTTCCACAACAAATGGCCAAGCAAGCGCAGACACTGACAAGATACGCGATACAGAACGAGACCAGACGCGATATCAGCACAGATCTCCACACAGTAAACAAAACAAGCGTTTCCTAGCAACGACAACTGCACTAAACACTAATGAGACAAGTAAATACAATTACGAGCTGCTTTTAACTTCCGCTGATAAAGACTGCTTCTCTCAAAGAGCATTTCTTTAAACTGTTTTCTGCTGGCGCTTGAACACACTTTCCTTATTTTTTTCCACAACAAATGGCCAAGCAAGCGCAGACACTGACAAGATACGCGATACCAAACGCGATATCAGCACGTTTCCACACAGTAAACAAAACAAGCGTTTCCTAGCAACGACAACTTCACTAAACACTAATGAGACAAGTAAATACACTTACATATATGTAAACAAAACATATATCATATATATATATATATATATATATATATATATATATATTAAAACTTAATTTTTGATTAGTAATATGCATTGCTAAGAACTTAATTTGGACAACTTTAAAGGCGATTTTCTCAATATTTAGATTTTTTTTACACATTCAGATTCTAGATTTTCAAATAGTTGTATCTCGGCCAAATATTATCCTATCCTAACAAACCATACATCAATGGAAAGATTATTTGTTCAGCTTTCATATGATGTATAAATCTCAATTTCAAAAAAATGACCCTTATGACTGGTTTTGTGGTCCAGGGTCACATTTAAACAGTGAGGTGACTGACACTGTTGAATCTATCAGTCTAGCTGTCATTGGTAAAACATGAACCAATCAAGTAGTTGTTTCTCCATCAATGATACGAGTAGGGTAACCTGCTGGTAATTCACGCACCTTGCACACACATACACACTCTTTCTAATTTCCCTTAAGGCACCTGTATCTGGAATGCAAATTGAAGACGCATAATCACATTTAAATTAATACTTGCTGCATTCTGCCCCTCTTTTTTTCCCCATTTAAACTTTGTGTTGACACTTGCGCTGCTCTCTATGAGACCACATCCTGAGACAACTAATTAAGTTTGCTTTGTTTAAGGCAAACAACAACACAAGGTAATTAAAGCCCCCCCATCACCACTCTTTTGTTTTGGCCCAAGTGACCCGCTATGAGGCCTTGACGGGATTTTAATTCTCTTTATCATGGGACACCAGTGTTCACATCTCTGCAAACGGGCTGACATGGTAGCTGTCACCCCTCGGAGGAGATTCTAGCCTGGCACGACACTGCTGACAGCGCGATGTCTCTGGTAATTAGGAAGATAGGGCCGTGCATTGCACGCATCAGCATGCAGCATCCACTACGTGTCAGACGTACGGGACGCGCAATGCCCGAAATGATCCACTCAAGGTAAAGTACTTGACAGAGACAGCGTGCGTTCTGCCAGGACCTCCTTTCACACTTTTAAAATTAGAGGTTAGTCCATAATTACACAAATAAGGAAAACTTTTTTTCCGTGTGTCAGTGTGAGTTTGGCGTTAGTGTGGCCTGATATGTAGAGTATTAGATTGGGATGGGTGAGGTCAACTAATTTATCTAGATTAATGATATGAAACAAAAAGTTTAAAATAAAAATAAAAAACTAGCACGTAATATAAAGCATATTGTGTTTTATATAGCATAATGTCATATATTATCTCATACAACCATATTATGGTGAGACTATTCATAGCCCCACGATATTATATAAAATAAAAACGTATTTATATGGGACTTCTAATTAAGACTAAAATCAAATAGCCATTCTAGAAACCCACTGCACATTCCTAGCATTTGGCCTAAGATGTTATGAAATGTATCTCTTGCAGCATCAGCTTTGAGAAGTATGAAACGCAGGTAGAATGAAAATTGCAAAGTTAATGGCCTTAGAAGAATAATGCATTGGATAAAGTGCATTTACATTTATGCATTTAGCAGACGCTTTTATCCAAAGCGACTTACAGTGCATTCAAGCTATACATTTTTTTTTTACCAGTATGTGTGTTCGCTGGGAATTGAACCCATGACCTTTTGCGCTGCTAACGCAATCTGCGCTAAACTGATCAGTTACAACAGCGCATCGCAAACATTACGCTGCTTCTTCTTCTTCATGTTTTATGGCGGGTGGCATCCAACGTTAAGGTGCATTACTGCCACCTACTATGCGAACATCACTCTCCGCAGAAGTTCGTGTTTTTTTCCTGCACATAACATAAGGAAGATCAGTATTAAGTTATTACATTTATTTTGCTTACCTTTCTACTACATGTAAACAGTTGTACTTTGAAAAACTGCAAATATAAAATATATAAGACTTTAATAAATTTACAATACCATAGTCCTCTTGAGGAGCACACCCAGCTTCTAGTATATATATATTTTTTATTTTGTACTTAGTTATTATTGTTGTCGTCAAGTTCTACATTCAGCACAATATTGCCCATTTTAAATTTGAACTATTATTAAATAGCCTAGTATATATATATATATGGGATTTTTGTTGTCTCTAGTAAAGGGAACGTTGTTATTTAACTTTAAAATTGCAATTTTATATAATGGATACGGTTTGTAAGGCTTTTCTCTACACTCCAAATTAAATAAATTTTAATTAATTTAAAAAAAAATAAAAAATTAGGGACAGTGTATGTAAATTCAATATGATGTATTTTGAATTGTGCACTGCATTGTGTTTTAGGTTTATCGGAAAACACATTAAAATGAACCATGATTTTATTACATTAACCTTTTAACCATACATTCGTAGTTAAACTGTGGGTTAAAAAAAATTACAATCAATACATGGTTACTGCACTTTTACTATAGTAAAACCATTGTTAATTTCCAAACCATAAAATATTTGAATTCTAAGAGGAAAATGGAAGTTTCTGCTGTGAATGTGTCTACTAAATATAGGCTATACGTGCTTCAAAGTAGCTAACACTACTGTTTACATGTAGTAATATGAAAGATAATAAGCAAAAGAACTCTCTGCGTTGTCGAGTCGGTCGCACAGCTCGGTCCATTGAGCTGTGCTGATGACAGGTCAGCACGGCGCGAACACTTTAATATCGCGCTGTTTCGTCCCACATTTGAGTTGTTTGGCTTCTCATACAATACTCTACCACTGAGCCACAGGAACACCAAATTATTAGTTTGATATAGTTCTTTAGAGCTACTTTTACAATGGAAAGTTATTCAACCCTCACGGTGGCATTAAAGTGTCTGAGTCACTGTCTCGGCATATGGGTTATATCTGTGATTTTCCCTCTCTCCACATAACATACTACTAATGAAGTTTCTGCGTATCTGAGGCCTGTGACCAAAACACAGTAATGCTAACAAAGCTGATTAAGCACAATTTCTCTGGTCTGATTGGTGGGCTTCCGCACTTTGAAAGCTCCCGTGATGACAATGAAAGGCTAAACGAATTGATGAGACAGGTCAGCCTGAGCCCGGGTGGACCTACTATCAAAGCAAATCAGCAGGAGCCAAACACGGAGACAAAGTGATGCTAAGCTAACTTTCCAGTAACGCAGATTGAACTGCCATTGAAAACAGCAGTTTGGAATGGACGTTTCTTGTATAAATGATACATTGTAATCGTGTAACCATTAGCTCCTAATAACCCTCCACAGCTGGCTTTCCTTTTCCAGTCAATACATGAGTAAAAATAGGACGTTAACTGGCTCTGCAAATGCTACATGCATTCCCACACCAAAATATTAAGGGGACAGCTCACCTAATAATCAAAGTTATGTCATTATTCACTCATAATCCATTTCAACTCTTTCTGCAAAATGATATTATGCTCCTTTTTGCACATTCATGAAGTGAAATGTCCACTGAATGGCACTAAAAGTGGTTTCAGTGTTTTTTCCGAAACAGGTGGACTTGAATCTGGCAACGTTTCATTACGTTGGTTGGTGTACGTATTGCGGCATTTCAGAAACGAAATGTCTGGTGACGTGGTGCTGAAAAGGTTAATGCTCTATCGCTTTTGAAAATAATATACTACCTACACTGAACTCTACCCTAAAGCTAATTGACAGTGTTAACAAAAGCAAACGTGAGATAAAAACACATTTTCTGAATCAACCATGTCATTTTATCTTGCTGGTACAAATCTTTGAGCTCTTTTATTGTGACTTATGGTTCATGGGACTTATATCCAAGCACTCTGCAGCAAGTTTACTATATCAGAAAAATTCATACACATGGAGCTAAAATCATGCACTGCAGTATAAGTATTTTGAGGTCATAACATTGTACTGTGCAAGAAACAATGCAAAAAAAACATCTTTACGAAACGATAATCCACCCCTGTAATCATATTATGTGTTAAAATAATTATTAGGTGTTTTACTGCCTCTTGTGTCCATTTCAGCAGGAAACTGCAGTGAATTGTACTGTATGTATAGGTACTTTTATTTATATTTTCAAAAATGTAGGCAGAGGCAGGTATGTTCAATGAGCCCGTATTGGTGCTATCAAACAAGTTCTTGCAGTGTATAGGAAGATAAAAATGGCTTTGAAGGTTGAGAACCTGGATCATGTTCCTGATGGTGTTAAGCTATGTTTGTGGCCAACACTGATCAGGATTTGACTGACAGCTGAACAGTGAAACCTCTGTGATTGCCCGCAAAACACAAAGTGTCTCAGCGGTTCATGCTGATCGGGTTACTCGTGGTACATCTTTCACCCCCCCCACCTGTTGATGCTGCATGACAACGGAAAACTCGGGCCATTTAATCCGCAAGCTCTATCGCCTAAGACAGGCAGCACTGTTGTTTGGCGAATAAATCTGATATGAAACTCAATAATCAGGCATCTGATAACTCGGAGTGGCGTTCATGCGATCACCTCCACGCTACTGGAACTATTTTAGTGCTCTTTCATTCATCACAGAGAAATGCATAATGCATCTTGCCGAAATAACGACATTCAGGAGAGCAAATTAACTTGATTGATCTTCGAGGAGGTGGATGTGGCATGATTGTATGATCTGGAACGCCCTCATTAGTTCCAGAACTTCGACCCTCCAAGCATAAAAGAGCTCTCTTCTTCATTGCTATCCATGTGGTTATCAAACGCACTCCCCTAGATTGCGGGAGACGGGCCTAAGTCTGATCATCAAGATAAGATTTTTTTAAATGATTTCATCCATTTTAGAGTCCCAGGGTGTCGTTAATTCAGAGTCGAAATACATAAATACCTCCCAACCCAGATGGTAGACCATGCTGCCTTTGAACCATTCAATTTGCAGGGTTTTTGCCCATGCCATGGGTAGGAGGGCTGCAGCTGGAGTGGGGTGAGGAAGAGAGGAAGTGCGTATGCATGCGTAACAGACCGAGAGCATCAAAAAGGAAGAGAAAGAAAGTCGATGCATGTGTGTTTTCTAGACCACATCAGAGCCTGATGGCCCTACGCAGAGATACTGGAGCAGAAAATTATCTCATGTGTTAGGCCGCATTGCTACCATGAAGGTCTGTTTTGTTTCTCTGAAAGACAAAAACAATGCCAAAGACAGTCCAAATTAAAGATTTAACATTTGATGATAAAGTACTCCACCTGCCCATCTTGCTGGTATTGTTTAAAACAAATTCACAAAGAATTTACAATAAAACTACATTTTAACTACATAAAATACAAAGGGAAAAATTTTTATTTGTAATTATATTTTGTTCTTTTGGTTCATTTTAAATATAGTCCTTGTGGCCTCGAAGAGCAAAAAATAAAACAATTTTTGGGATAAAGTGTAAAATTCAAAGTTATTAAGTAAATAAGATAGATAAGATGAATAAGAAGAAGAAAGTCATATTGTGATATATGATTGCTAAAATGTCAAATTACCTTTTTATTCATTATTTTACTCATTCGTTCGTTCATTCATTAATTCAGCTGAAGTCTTTCTTTAAAACATAAATAAAACATAATTATGAGATAAAGTTGTAAACTGTGAGATATGAAGTCATACTTTGAGATATGAAGTTGCAGCTGTGATAAAGTCACAATCACAAGCAATAACATTTATATAAATGATTATTAATTCAGCTGACTTTCCGGTTTTAATCTCAGAGTAAAAAATAAACATAATTGTGAGAAATCTAAAATAGGAAGTTGCAATTGTGAGAAAATAATTTTGAGATAAAGTCATACTGTGAGATATGAAGTTGTGATAGTTATTGGCCATATTGATTTGCACATGAATATTTAATAAAGTAGGCTCATGTCTGAATTACAGAATTTATTTAAAATGTTAATGGTTAAAATGAGCATGGATTTTCTTACTTAAAAACAAGTAGATCTTCAAGGAGTAATATATATATATCTGCCATGCAAACCACTCACCTTGTTTTAAAACAAAAAATCATTTTTTTCCAGTGCATGTGGCCTTACTTGCAAGGAGATTCACCAGTCACTTTCTGCATCCTGGGTTTGATATTGAATTCAAAAGCTCGGCAGAACTCTGTGCACTCTGCGTGCTGGTGGCAGAAGGGCTTGTGTTGGAATTTGTGATGAAGAGGGGAACGCTGGGATGTGCTTGGCCCACTGAGCTCCACATTATGGATGTGTCCACAGCTGTGAGGCTGCATGTCTCTGTGACAGCTCTCTCTCTCTTTCTCTCTCTCTGCCGGTCTGCAGCACGCCGTGTTAGATTAGAAAGCCTGTCTGCTTTCTGCTCCGGGACGGGCAATGCATTATGAACACCACAGATCTAACAGAAGAGAAGAAAAGGATGTTTGTCATACGTAGGGCTGGTTATTCCTTGCAAGTATAAAGAAGAGCACTCAGCTGTGAGCTCCGAAACACGGTGCTGTCGTAAATACTGCAGACGGAGGGTTTGTCATTCCGGAGTACAAGAGTCACATTGCCTGAGACTTGGCAATATGCCTCTTGGCTCCACGGTGACAGCGCCATATATTGTGATGTATTGTTGTAAATGTTTAAATGCATTCGTGTCTAAGCTAGCAGAATTGCACTGTAATGTAATTCCTTACAAGCTATAGGGAGGAAATAGTTCTGGTGTGAGCGTGCGGTGACGTTTTCGAGAATGTGATCGATCGTATTCCGCTTACTGGTGATTGATGTGCGTGAGCGGGGCCCTGTGTATTACCGTGCATAATTTAGCCTGTTTGCTCTGTTGATAGAGTAAGCTTTCAACTGAGCACATCACACAGGAGATGGACGTTATCTGAGCACCCAGTTTCCACGACCGTTTGAAGTCACCTGTTTACCGTACAAATAGGTGAGTCACCGTTAAAGAACCTGGGCTAAAGCTAACAAGCTTTACCGCAACATGTCACATAGGGTGAATCTGAATGTAGAGTTTCGAAGCAATGATATGGGTGCCAAGACTCAGCGTTCGCTGACACTTGTTTACGTGACGAGTTCAAATCCGCCTTGCGATGAGCTACCGTGCTTATTTGAATGAAAAAAACGTGTGCCCCCCTAAAATATTTCATTTGCATAAAAGCTTTCATTTAGCACAGATGAACGCGGGAGGCGAGTGCAGAGCTTGCTGGAGATTAGAGCAGTTCATTTGTCACATTAAGAAGAATTATGTGTGTTTGTGTCACTAAGCAGAAGGAAAGAGAGAGTATAGGGTGAAAGAAAGAAACGACAGAGAACGAACGGTGTTTGAATGCAATACAGTAGCAGCACGAGCAAACAAATAAAAGAATAAATGAGTAAACCGAAAACAAACAAATGAATACATCTGAGCCTGGAACAACTAAATGACAACAGTAACAGTATTAAGAGGGATTTCAGGAACTAATAAATGAGGATGCTTAATGGTGGCTAAAGAGAAAAACAAATCTAAATGGAGCCTGACTTATGTGGAGGAGAAAAGTGAATTAACTCAGTAAATAAAAAATAAAAAACTGACTGCATTCCCCTGTTTTGTGGTCTGATAAGGTTGAATAAAAGATTAATATATCACATCTAAACACACATTTGTCTATACTGTTGGGAAATTTCCACGGACTTCTATTGTTTTTACACCAAACTCTAATACAAATTAATAAAATTATTAAAAATGTATACATTTTACTATCAACAATATTAATATTAAAATAAAAATATTAACACTAAAATCTATTACAATTATTAATCGTATTATTATCTTTAACATTAAAAGTAATTAAAAGAAAAATATTATCCTAACCCTATTCTTTTTATTAGCAATAATGGTATTAATTATACAATATTACAAATCTGTTGTTTTACATAACACTAATTATAACTGCATTATTATGTGCAAATTATGCGAGCAATTTTGTCCCCTTAATATATGAGGAAACCTACACATACACAATTTTGGATTACTAAATCCTCCTAATAAACACACTAAAACTTTAACCAAAAACCGCTAAATGATTTTTCCATCTGTTGCATGGTCAGAATGTGCGCATTTGTGTGTGTGTTCTGATTAAAATGATTAATGAACAAACACATAACACTGGCGTCCTGCAGAACGGCAGACGTTTGAACAGATGATTGCTCTGACATTGACGGATGGAAGACAAACGTGTTTAATGTTCCAGGTTCAGACAAATCTAGAATGCCCTTATTACAGACTCCAAAGACAGCACGTGTTTTGCAGTGGGCTGTTTGTCAAATAGAGAGCACAAATGGAGAGAGAAACCCTCCTTTTTGTCCTTTGTGTTGTTTAAAAAAAAAAAAAAAAAGGTTTGCGCCAGATAGTTCAATCACCTCCCCCTTCGGCTCTCTGCTCTCTGCCCCATAGTGGGTGGAAAAAAGTGGCTTTTTGTGCACCTGGTTGGCATTTTCCCACTTTTCTCCAGTGTGGATGAAGGTCAAATGAATAAGACCGCTGTGCTGGGGTAGCTCGTCATGGCTTGGTGGAGAGTACTTCATTTCAGCCGGACTTGTTGGACGAGGCTTTTGTTACTTTATGTCTGGAACACTCGCGGCTAAACACAGGGGAGGGACAAGGCATGACAGGAGCAGGACCTTTGTGATTCTGTGAACAGAATGACCCACAATTTAACAAGCAATGTCTTTCTTTTATAGGCCTGAAATCCATGGCGCAGTATCAGATGGTCGCTCAAGCAAGCTGTGGCCTCCTGCTAAGATAACACTTTCACTTCTAAATGTATCTGCACTGCATCAGTCATGTTTTGATGATTCTGGGACACCTTGGTTATCTTTGGATGTCTGCACGTGTTTAAATGATGCTGAGAATTTCATCACGTTTGCATAATGATAAACAGAAGTAGATACAACTGAGATATGTTGTGATAGTTTTTGTATGTGTTACATACAGTATGTTTGTGTTATTGTTGTGTACTCGGCATGGTCAGAAGCTAATGAGATCTGACAGATGGGTAACTACATTTATATTACATTAATACTTTCATTTTACATTAAAATACAACAAATATAACCAAAAATAAGACCAGTAATACAGTTGGAGTAGGATTTACTTTGGAACAATCATTCAGACATTGCTAACTTCAAATAATTACAAAGAAATGAAAAGTAATACATTGAATAAACATGACATTTTTAAGTTGAAATACTGAAACAGTATATTCTTGTAAAACATACTCCATTAATCCTTATTCATAACTTCGAAAAATCGACCTTTTTTTTTTTTTACAATGCATCCCTTCTATTTTTCATTGATATTAAAGAATAAAAATATATCAATCAAATATTGTGAACACTAATTTGGCTGAATTGCTTTGTCCGAACCTGAATTTAAGTGTGATCTACTGAATCTGTCAAGCATTCTATATAATAATAATTAATACATTTATAGTTTAATAAAAATATGAATAAATGTATATTTTGATATTTTATTCAATAAAGAAACAATTAATAATATTTTTTCCTACTACACAAGTACTGCAAATACAAGCTGCTCTCCAAAGACAGGCTGTAAATTAGCAGTACATTAATTTCATTAATTGTATATTAAAATACAAGTATAACCGAGAATAAGAACACTAACATCCTTTCTGTTTTTCAATGATAGTAAAGAACAAAAAATCTTTAAAATATAGTGAACACTAACCTGGTTGGATTGCTTATCCCAGTTTCTACGAGGACTGCAAATACAAGTGACAAGGACCTCTGGGAAATGCATGGGAAAATGTGCATTATACATCCAAAGTGGCTAATTTCGACATTTTTTAATGGACTGCATTCATGCCAAAACATATTGTACCCAGGGTTTGAAATTAACACCCGCCAACCCGCCAAATGCGGGTAGAATGGACTGCATTCATGCCAAAACATATTGTACCCAGGGTTTGAAATTAACACCCGCCAACTCGCCAAATGCGGGTAAAAATTAGCTGTGGCAGGGTAACGCTGTAAAATCACTAGCCAATTTGGCATGTTACTTTTCGTAAATGATGTTTACGAATTAATTTATTGAGGAAGTTCATGTAAGGCAAATCTGCACAGATTTAGTGTAAATACTGAACTCGAGACTCATCATGATATTAAATAAGCCTAATTGCGCAGCATCTGTGCATCTAGTTTACTTGAACATACCCAGCGATGTAGCTACTAGCCATCGGGAGCACCGGGACATTCCCGGTGCTCGGCATCATGTCATTCCAAACCTGTATGAATTTATTTCTTCTGTGGAACATAAAAGAAGATATTTTGAGAAATTCAAGAAATGTTTGTCCATACAGTAGAAATCAAGAGTAACCAAAATGGTTTTGTAACATTCTATAAAATATATTTTGTGTTTTACAGAAGAAAGTAAGTCATACAGGTTTGGAAAGACATGAGGGTGAGGAAAGGATGACAGCATTTATTAGCAGTAAATTTCCTATGTTCGAGCACAAAATCAATGCTTATACTGTCAAGTGCATTTCTATGTGACAAAAATGCAGTAGGCTATTAGTTTGTTGCATTTGCTGTGAATTCAGAAATATATCATTATTTGTTTTTGTCGTCATTTATTTATTTATTTACTTACTCCAATTGAAGGCCCTATAACACAGCAAAATATTCACAGGTGAACCTGAGGGCCGGATAGGCTGGATTTGTCCAGGGCCGAATTTTAACCCCAGTCCAGCCCTGTACCCGTCACTACGCAA
>NW_015505199.1:2920358-2969257 GCF_001515645.1 Sinocyclocheilus grahami | reverse complement strand
ATTAGCAGTAAATTTCCTATGTTCTAGCACCAAATCAATGCTTATAATGTCAAGTGCATTTCTATGTGACAAAAATGCAGTAGGCTATTAGTTTGTTGCATTTGCTGTGAATTCAGTAATATATCATTATTTGTTTTTGTCCTCATTTATGTATTTATTTACTTACTCCAACTGAAGGCCCTATAACACAGCTAAATATTCACAGGGGACCTTGAGAGCCAGGTAGGCTGGATTTGTCCATGGACGAATTTTAACCCAAGTCCAGCCCTGTACCCGTCACTACGCAACAGATAATGGTGTGACGGGCGCACTGGTTTCCTTTGCATTGAAGCAATAACAAAAAGTCAAAAAATGCCTGAAGACTCGCATCGTGTCTACGCATCGTGTCTACACCAGATGTGACAAAATACTATAGAACCCATTATAATCAGTGATGCGGCCTACACTGGATGTGGCACAGCACAGCACGACAAATCCCAGACAGTAAACTGATGCCTCGTTCTATTTATGATGTAGGCCTACTGTTTGACAAAGTACAAATGATTTGCAATGGTCACTTTGTCGCATCCAGTGTGGACAGCCTCAAGCTGTTGGCTTACCTCTGGCCTTTTTTTCATAATTTATTTGTTACATTTTTTTGGCTAGTAGAAATTATGAATGGCCGGTAACTTAAAAATTTAGTAGCCAAATTGGCTGGTGAGTGAAAAAGTTAATTTCAAACCCTGATTGTACCAGAATCCATGTGAACCTTACTCCAGGTCAAACTTTGACAAAAAAAAAAGGAAGTCAGATATCAAGCATCCTCAAACAAATGTAGTGGTGTGTCACTCCATTTTGGAATTTTGGAATTTAAAGAATACAACCACACCGAAAGTTCTTATTTGTTATGATAAACAGGTTTGGTTTCCACAGACAACATACATCCCCTGCTACATTCTACACAGAATCCTGAAGCCAGACAAACATTCAACTAACTTACTTATTTATGCCTGCGGCCCCGACTGGGGCATAGACCACCAACACGTTTTCCTCAGACGTCTCGGGCCTGTGCCAATTGTTCCATCGGCCCCCGTGTATGGTTCATCCTCTTCAAGTCTGCCAAACATTCAAACTCTCCAAAATGTTACTCTCTAATTTAGCTGTGCAGACAAATGCAGACTGCAAACTGCTTCACCGATGTGCATTTATAAGTGTGTGAATTGCTGTGGTTTCTCCATTCTGATGTGTGACAGTAAAATAATGGGATTGTCTCACCTGTTTAAATGCCCAGAATGCTGAAAACACCTTCAGGGCCAGGACGTGGCAAGATTGCACCGTCCCTAAAATAAACAAACAAAAAAATTATAATCTATTCCTTTTTCACAACACAGTTTCACACTGCATAGTATTTATTACTTTCTAGCTTATCGGCCATGGTTAATGACAGACCAATTTCTTGACCCCTTTTTAACCCTGTGTCATCTTCCTGTCCGAGTGCATCTCTGTGTGTGGCGGAACTGTTTGAGAGTGAAAGGCTTTTGTGTGCCTGCCAGCAGTGTTAGCTGGAACAGCTGGAGGTGTTTGAGAGAGAAACGTTTTGGCTCGTCCTTATTTGAGCAGCATATGGCAGCTGGCCCGCACCTGTAAGCCTTGACCTCTGCATTCAGACCTGGTGGACAAACACTTACCACAGTATACAGCACATTACAGCACTGTGGATCCCTGGCTGGAAACCAAGAGGCTTTAGAGTTAAAACCACAGGAGGAGTGATCCAAGAACTGGACAAATGCTCTGTTTTCCTCTGAACATTGTGACCTTGAGCGAAAGGAGACCGGCTCTGTAGTAATCGTACTGTAAGATGCTACAGTATATGCTCTCTGGAATACTTGATTCTGATTGGTCAGCCAAATAACTGTAGTTTTATTATTATTGTAATGTTGCAGTGTTCGTTTTATTGGTAGGCCGATTGTTTTGTATGTTGAAAGGGGCCATTCACACAGAACATGTTTTTTGTAGTTAAACACAAAACACTGGGCAGTGGGATGAAAAAGAAGACATGTATTTTAAAAGTTGAATTTCTTTTAATGCAGAAGATTTTGCAAGAGATGTGAACATGATGGTCAAACATGTCGGTTTAGAACGTTAATATAGAACAACAATGGAAAAGCAGTGCAGTGGAATGCAAAAAATAAAACATGTGAGCAACCCCTAACAGATTATTTGTATTTCTTAGTGGAAGCTCTATGATAATATAATTCAAATTAAAAACAATTTCTACAAATGTATTTATTGGCCAGCCATGCATACATAGTGTGTGCGAAATAATTAGTGCCTAAAATTTTCTAGAGGGAAATCAGATGCACTGAGATTAATTTGAGTTGAGTTAATACTACCAAAAAGTCATATGTTGGGATGTTCCACAGTGTTGTTCTTTCAGTATTTTCTGTTCAGGAACTGGATTTGTATGCATTTATCTGATTTTGGGTATAAAATGAAATAGGTTTTGTTTGTGTGCCAATAAATGCAAAAATAATTATGACTCTGAAAGAATAAAAAAAATGTATTGAAGAGTCTAGTAGTGTTCAAAGTCATGCTTAGGTCACCAACGACACTAACAAAAGAGAAAAAGGCTAAGCGTAGGTTTGATATGATGTATGAAGATGTGTGGTTTGTATTTTGGTAAGTGCTCCTTCATCAAATTTTATACATTCGTTTCTTGACCCTAGTGCCATATTAGCGGGTTTTACAAAAGCAAAGCTGTGTTGTGAAGTTTGCAAGCGTCTCTGACCCGTGCCAAAGCTGGTTTGTGTTCTTGTAGACTCTTGTAATGGCAAAACAATAATGAAACTCTCTTATTTTGTTTATTTTTTTCTTGTGTGCTAAAAACAAACAATAAAGACTTTAAAGGCTCTCATCACTTGCTGGAATGATTTAGAGGTTCTGCATCTCTAATGATCTCGACGTCTGTGCTACAGTATCTCGCTTACTTCAGCAGGCATCTGCCACCTGTCCTCGACATGCTGTACACAAAGTCAACAGAGGCCGCTTCTGAATATCAATTCATTAAAACATACACAGTAAAGCATCACACTATAGGAGAAGACGGCTATGCAATATCTATTTCGAGTGAATTAAACTGCTCGACTCAAAAGTTGTTTGTTCTAATATCATCCTCATGACTCAACGTGCAATTAATGCAAGAGTTTTTCATGAAAAGTGCAAGAAAAGCTGACAGTCTAATCTGAATATGTATATTGAAACTGTCTTCTTGTCAATAATGGTAATTACAGTATAGGGTTGCACACTATAATTACCCTTTACTATTTTGGGGTTAATTCCTGTATACGCCCTTGATAAGACCTGACGCTGGCAGATGAGGAAATATATTGACCTTGTGAGTGCCCTCTAGCCTGGTTAAAGTGATTACCCACAATTCACCGGCTGGCGCAATCTCTGAGCCATCTGTGTGTGGCTAGGAAGTGGCAGTGGCTCCTGTCCAGATGTGAGACGCTGAAGGGATTAGAGGAGAGAATGAAGGGGATGAGGGGAGGCCGTATAGGGGGTTGAAGGTGCAGGGCATCAGGACGAACGGGCTGTGGGGATCCGAGAGTGCGGGTCCAACTGGAGCAGCTGGTCCTTATGTATGTATGAGTTCAGCTGTAATGCATTAACCCAAGCAGCCACCCAATTCCTGATATGGGCACACACAGCCAGAGACACCTTGGTACAGGGTAAATGGGACATTGTTTGGTATAACACAAAACACATGGCTACATATACCAAAAAAGAAAAGAAAAAAGCACACAGTCGTGATTGTGTTTAAAACTCGTAAACCAGGCAAACTGGGCATGTAAGAAATAAGGTCGTAAAGTTTTCCCAATTTTTATCCATCCAAATCTGTAACAGTGCACAAAAGCTGAAGTAGTCACAAAACTCATCTATACACAAAGAGAACAAAATACTACTCCAACTACTACTAATAATAGTAGTAGCAGTAGTAGTATGATAGATAATGCAATCCTACTTCCTCGTATAGAAATACAATTATAAATAAAAAAAATAGGTTTTTAATACATATGCAAAGCATTTTGGAAATAACAGATTAGATGATAGATAGATAGATAGATAGATAGATAGATAGATAGATAGATAGATAGATAGATAGATAGATAGATAGATGAACATAATGATAATTGATTAAATCATACTACTACAGTACTACTACTACTAAAAATATATTAAAAATAAAATATAATTTATTATAATTCATCAGACATAAAATCTAATTTGAGTTTTGTTTTTTTTGTTTTTATACACACAACTCACTCCAAACGAACAATTTTGTTTTCATTATTACATTTAATTTGTGTCCTCTTTTCTCATAGAGGCATGACTGATTCATAAACGGTTTTGAGGTCATCTGGTTGTACAGTTTTCTTTTTTTCATCTCGTCCAGTTCCTGAGAACTGTGAGCCGCTCGGCAGTGACACGCCTGACTAGACTTATAGACTTATAGAATAGGCATCTGTGTCGTTGTGTTAGAGTTTGACAGTGAGACTTCTCAGGTGCATCTAATGGCCGTATCTAATAGCCAAGTGAACAAAGAGACGAACAGTTTATTACGCTAACAGCATTATCTGTATATCTGGGCATAACATAGCTGTAAATCAGCTCCAGTGCTTTTACTCTCTCACGGTGACACTTTAAATTCACGATGAAAAACACCTCAAATATGTGCCTTAATATTCCACACCTCCCACTGGAAGACTTCATGCCATATCTTTCCTGTCTAAACACACTTAAGATAAATGCTTCCAATAAAAGCAAGTTTTACAACAGCATAGATCCTCTTAAAGTTTGGAAGTTCTTAAAAAATGATCAGCTAAACTGTAATATATGTCAAGTTTTCAAAGACATGAAACTACGAAACATGGCTTTCAGTGACATTGCTTGCATATAAAACCAAAAGACAGAGGGGAGCAGAGCAGACGGTGTAAAAGTGATGCTATTTGAGCCCATTTTTATGATTCTGTACTTTGTGATTTATAGCAGAGCTCTTCCTCATAAGTGTTGAGTGTGTAATGTCAGTGAGATATATTGTTGGCGGAGTGAGAAAGTTTTTCTCAGGTTGTTGGGATTTTATTTCTTTCCCATTTTGATGGACGATTATAGAAAAAGGTGGCAGGTTGCACCATAAATCAGGGCTCAGTCAATGAGCGGAGCGAGTCCACCATTTATGTTTACTAATTCTCCAGGTGATGTCGTAAAGAATGAACGGTCAAAGTCATCAGGGACCATAAAATGGCAATAGAGGACGCCACTGTTTCTCGCTCTCTCTCTCTCTCTCTCTCTCTCTCCTCTACCCACTCCTCCACATGGTGAGATTGGAGCTGCATATCTAATAGTGGGCATGAGCAGAAACATCTTAAAGGGCGCTTTTTATAAACCTGTAACTCCCAGCCTAGCATATTCATACTGATGAATACACAAGATTTATAAGCTTTTTGATTTCCTTTCTCGTTTCATATTCTACTATGAAATTGTTTAAGGAGTCACTGGATGCTTCACAAATATTGTTCTGCTGTGCTACATCAGTGCAATATAAATAGATTTTATAGCACGAAGAAGAACAAGCATAAACAACGAGCACATGATATCACCTTGTTTTTTATTTGGACAAAGTACCATGGTAAAACCATGTTTTTTTTTAGATATGTACTATGGCAAGTTAGTTAGGGAAATATATTTTTAAGCATGTAACTACACAAATATATAATTAATAATATTATAGTTGTATTAACCTGAACAAATAAATAAGTACTTTACACTGTATACACAATACACTCAAATTTCTATAACGTCAACAAAACGTGAGAATATTAGCTAGATTTGTAGTAAACATTTAGCCTTTAAAAAGACCAGAAATGCACAGGGAGTCGAATTGTGAATCATTTTTTGAATTAGTTCATTTTAATGAACTAACTGAACAACTTCTAATACTACATATGAGTGAGACATGGGGCTTAATTTATAAAACATTCACAGATTTGATCTTTGAATGTGTGTATGCTCAAATCCAAGCCAACATTCAAATTCATAAAAATGTTTTGTTTTTACAATCATTTCTCTGAATCACATTTTATAAATGAGTCCTCAGGTAATTCAATCATGTGACATAAAACCCAGCATTTTGTTGCCTTTACAACAATATGTTGGAACAATAGCAAGAAAATAGTTGCGCTACTGTCATGTTACTACAAAATATGATATGAACACATATATGAACCCTAGTCCTACCTGCTGTTGTTCTATATGGATTGTATAATGTGGAATGCTGTGTGAATGAGGAATAATTGTCCGTGTTTTACAGATTGCTCTCGTAGATCAGTATTCGATTAGTGCTTCAGTGATCCTGTACAATAAGGTTGCATACATTTAGCATCAATTAGCATATTTGCCTGGGCCCCCACAGCATGGGTTAACTGCTCATCTTCTCATAATTAGCTCTCTCTTGTTATGAGGAGTCTCCATAGTGCCCATCATAACTTTTGATTTTCCATCAAACTTTCCATGGAAATTGTTCCTATGATTATATACATACATGAGATTAAATAAATGACAAAGTGCTTTGCATTATGGGATACAGCATTGCATGCAGTGTGCTCTGTCATGTGCTACCACATTTTGCCAAAAGTAGTACATCATCCGGATTCTCCATGCATACAGAAAATTCTGTGCACAGTATACATTAGGGGTGTAATGGTACACAGAAGTCACGGTTCGGTACGTACCTCGGTTCGATACGAGTTCATCAGGAAATGTTTTTTTTTTTCATTTATTTTGAACAGACAGTAGTGCTACATACATGTAGCATGAGCAGTTGTTTTTTATTTGAATTAGATTGTATAATTTCAAGATTTAAAGCAAAAACAGAATGGTCTGACTTTAGATTTGAGAAATTGTGCTACATAAGACATCTGCACAAAACAAAAACAGCAGAAGGGCTGAATGAAAGTGCAAAGTTATTCTCTGACAGCAGGTGGCGCTTATGGAACAGCAGTGATATAGAGTTTCCTTGGTTACCGCTGTAAACAAAGTAGCTGCACTTATAAATACTACTTTACTATGCATTATATGCAGGCAAGAGGAAAAGAAAATGCCATCGAAACATTTCTGAAGACAGACAGTTCCTCTTAGAGATGCATTCATATTAAACCCCACATATTTATCTTTCTATATTTCGAACATCATGAACAGTGAGCTTGATCTGCTTGGTACAGTATTTTCTCTCTTACAAACTTCATAAAAAATTCCACACAAATGACATTTTGGTAAATGATTGCAATGCAGTTTGTGTGCAATTCTGGAAAAGAGATTGGCCAAAATAAAACTAGAAACCGGTTCTGATTTATAGCCGGTCGACCAGTGCATCACTAGAACCCAAAACTTTCCCACACTGCTAATTTCAAACAAGCTGGTGGTTCTTCAAGCCCTTGCGTGCCTTGCTTCTGCTCTTCCCTGTTGTAACGGTTAGCGTTGCATTACAGTGCACACCCCCTTTTGGACTAATCACCTATGACTGACTGTATTCGTCGTATGACTGCATGAACCATCCATACGGTGACGGTTCAGGACAAATGCATACCGTTACACCCCAAGTATACATATAATACACAGTAATATACAGTAATATACATATAGTACATACAAATCGTAAGAGTATATAAACTATCCCACATTTTCTCATCTTTTATCTCTACCCAACATGGTGTGTGTGTGTGTGTGTGTGTGTTCTTAAAAATCATCAGCCTTAGCAAGCCTATATTCTCTCTGTATTTCCTTTTTTTCTGAGCGTTTTAAGAGTCAATGCGTTTAATTGTGTGTCTTGTTGAAATGGAGACAGTGTTTAGAAATGTTTGTGCGCATGTGTAGGAGTTTGTGTGAGCGTGTTTGTTTTCAGTCACTTTGAATTATAATGTTATCAAGGGAGAGCACTTGAAAACAAGGCCATCAGCTCAGATTTCTAAACGAAAAGAGAATCATTTATCACAGCGCCATATGATCGACATCCAGTATGTTTTTACGCTGTCAATTCGCTTATTAGCTTTAGGAATAAGTGTCATTTGTTTTAGGGTTGTCTTCATGCTTTCAGAAGAAGGGTGTTTGCATGACAGTTCATTCAGAAGAGGAGTTCTCTAGTGGGCATTCATTATGGCCGAGCTGCAGCTGACGGATTCGCTTTGACCGGCTAGCTCCTTACCACTTAAGTCCCAACAGATTAGTCATCGTTTGCTTTCATGATGCCTAGCTGGACTCTCTTTTATGTGTAAAGTGTGTTTTAGAATATGTAGCGAATTTAGCTCATGGGGAAATATGAATAATTAACCATAACTAATTATGATTAATTATTCTATAATGCACAGAGGAACTGAACCATCATTATACCACAATAATGTATCATTATATGACAAAATATAGCACTGACATAATTACATTGTCACATAGAAAAGTGTATACACTCTGCAATGCAAAATATTAATATAAAAACTATAAATTTTTACCATTCTAGTGAACTGGGGAGACCAGAGATTGTAGTAGCACCATCAGAAAGAGGTGACAGTACATAAAAAACATAGATATGAAAGATTTACAGGACAAAAACTAATTTTGAGGAACAAAAGTAAAATTTCACAAAACATATAGCATTATCAGAATCAGAATCAGAATCAGAATCAGAAAGAGCTTTATTGCCAAGTATGTTTGCACATACAAGGAATTTGTTATAGTGTCACAAACTTCCAGTACACTGAGACAACAACAACACACAGATAATAAAAGTGAGATGTGAATAAAATACACATGCATAAATATAAACCACAAAAAAAGAATAAATTGTATGTACAGGTGTGCTATAGATGGAATAGGAATAGAATAAAATAAAATAAGTTGTAGGGATGTACTAGGGTTTAGGGTGATAAATAAGTATAAGGTTATTGCACATACTGTACTTTAATTCCACAATGGGAGAACATTAACTGTTCATGAGGTAGATTGCCTGGGGAAAGAAACTGTTCTTGTGCCTGGCTGTCCTGGTATTCGGTGCTCCGTAACGCCGACCAAATGGCAAAAGTTCAAAAAGGAGATGGCTTGGATGTGATGGATCCAGAGTGATGTTCTGAGCCCTTTTCCTCACTCTGGATGTATACAGTTCTTGGAGGGTAGGCAGGAGGGAACCAATAATCCTTTCAGCAGTCCAAACCGTTCTCTGTAGTCTTCTGATGTCTGATTTTGTAGCTGAACCAAACCAGACAGTTATTGAAGTGCACAGAACAGACTCGATGACGGCTGAGTAGAACTGTTTCAGCAGCTCCTGTGGCAGGCTGAATTTCCTCAGCTGGCGAAGGAAGTACAACCTCTGCTGGGCCTTTTTAACAATGGAGTCAAGTATAAGATGAACCAGGCAGTGGTCAGAGAGTCCTACAGCTGCTCTGGGGACCGAGCGATATGCATCTTTTATTGTGGAGTAACAATGGTCCAGTATATTACTGTCTCTGGTGGGACATGTAACATGCTGTCTGTATTTTGGCAGTTCACGGGAAAGATTTGCTTTATTAAAGCCCCCGAGAATGATTAAAACAGAGTCTGGGTGTTGTTGTTCTGTCTCTATGATCAGATCAGCGAGTTTCTGTAAAGCTGAGCTCACGTGTGCTTGTGGAGGGATGTAAATACTCATGAGAATGAACGAGTGAAACTCCCGCGGCGAATAGAACGGCTTACAGTTAATGAAAAGCGCTTCTAGATCGGAACAGCACATCTTCTTTAACGCTGTAACATCTGTACACCACCTTTCGTTGATGTAAAAGATCAACGATTTGATTTTAAATGATCTATATATGTATAATGATTTTATATCATTATACACTGATATAAAAAATTATTTTACTCTCTGCAATGAAAAATACCAATACCTAAACTATCAATATTTTAGTATGCTTGTGAATTGGGGAGACCAGAGAGCTTTGTACACCATCAGAAAGAGGTGACAGTAGAGGAAAAATATTAAATATAAAAGATTTACAGGACAAAAACATATATCTTGAAATATAAAAGTACAATGTCATGTCTGGTTTATAAATTGATCTACAGTAGTCAACATCTGAAGTGGATCAAAAAAGTTCATCAAAGTTGTCCAAAGTCAAGAACATATTTTGGGTTTAGGTTTTAGGACAACTTTGATGAAAGGTTTTGATCCACTTCAAATGTTGACTACTGTATAATATGATGATCTATAATTTTGACCAATAAATTTGATTTACACCATAAATGTATAAACAAAGCATAAAACATCCATGTGTTACAGCATATCCGGTAATTAGGTAAACTCTTTGTACTCTAAACTTATTTCCACCATTTATGCATAAACTGTACATTTCTGAACAACTTTAATTTGTAGCAGATACATTTGGGAGTATTTATGAAAAACTGAGACAAAGTATGCAAGGAAACACTCTCTACTCTCCCCTCAGTCTAATAACCACAAAGCTCCAGCATCTACATAGTTTCATTAATGTCTCAGGATAACTGTGATCTCTGTTCTAAGGTCAGCACACAGTCAGATCAGTGACTCAGTGACAACAGATCTCACACCAGTCCTTTGTCATAAAGTGATAAATCAGTTGTGCTGAAATGCTTCCACACGTTCAATTCATTCTGTCACAAGGCCAAAAAGGCTGTGGAAGGGGTGCAGAGTTTCACATTGATCTTCTGCCAGAGATCTCGGCCACCATGACTAGGTGGCTTTTAGGAAAGATGTCACAAAGAGCTCACTCTCTAATCCGAAATGTCTGGGAGTGCTTGAGCACAGAAAACTCTGTCTGTAAGGCAGGTATCATTATTTGTGAACTAGTGTTAAGATTTGCTCTGGGGATTTGTTCACTCACTGCAACTGAAAGACACTGTTTTCCAGATAGAGTGCTGGTGTGCGTCAGTCAACTTTTTAGAGGGCTTTCAAAGCTGTCGAGCCTTGCTTTACCTCTCATACAACTTTAAGAAAGCACAAACATTATGTCAAACATGATCTCATTAGTATTCATAATAAAAAAGTAGCTCTAGCATAAAAAACATTTAAGTAAGGACAACTTCTGAAATGTAAATGTATGTAGAATATATACCAGACAGAATGAAAGTATACCAGAATATATGTGTCAAAGTACCCTTGTACTACCAATTAATGGTCACTATTATAAATACCATAGTATACACTTAATTATTCTCATTTGATGGTACTATGGTAATCATATTTGTGGTATCATGACTATCATATTCATACACTAGCATTCTTTTGAACGTTCTATTCATCAAATAATTCTGAAAAAAAAAATGTATCACAGTTTCCACAAATATTTTAAGCAGCACAACTGGTCAAGAACGCAGAATGGAGGAGAAATGTGATTTAAGTGACTTTAAGTGGCTGGTCAGAGTATTTCAGAAACTGGTGATCTACTGAGATTTTCACACTCAATCATCTCTAGGGTTTAAAGAGAATGGTCTGCAAAAAAGAGAAAATATCCAGTGAGCGGCAGTTCTGTAGGTGAAAATGCCTTGTTGATGCCAGAGGTCAGAGGAGAATGGTCAGATTGGTTCGAGCTGATAGAAAGGCAACAGTAACTCAAATAAATCCTTGTTATAACAAAGGCATGCAGAAAAGCATCTCTGAATGCACAACATGTTTAACCTTGAAGCAAGTGGGTTACAGCTGTAGCATTTGGACCAATCAGACACACAACTTTTTGTTATATTTAACAAATAATATCGAACTCCCCGTCACCTAACCAAATGGCCAATTACGAGGGTCTATGGACCCTTCCCCCGAAATGCACCTAACACCTCAGAACAGAAGACCATACCGGGTGTCATTCATGTCAGCCAAAAACAGGAAACTGAGGCTACAATTCACACAGGTTCACCAACATTGGACAACAGAAGAGTGGAAAAAGGTTGCCTGGTCTCGATTTCTGCAGCGACATTCAGTTGGTAGGGTCAGAATACAGTAGAGCACCTTTGGGATGCGGTGGAACGGGAGATTCGCATCATGACAAATCTGCAGCAACTGCATGATGCTATCATGTCAATATTGACCAAAATCTCTGTGGAGTGTTTCCAGCAGCTTGTTGGATCTATGCAACGAAGAATTAAGGCAGTTGTGAAGGCAAAAAGGGGTCCAAACCGGTACTAGCAAGGTGCACCTAATAAAGTGGCCAGTGAGTGTATATTACGGTATTTATGATGGTAAACCATAACAAAGTACCTTGGTTTTCCATCTGCTAGCTTAATGTCTTCCATCTTCATTCAGTCAAATTACTGCTGCTTTTGTTATGATACATTGTACACTCATGATTCACCTCTCCCAGGGGTTTCCAAGGTGATCTATCATGCATTCCATAAATTGTCTTGTTTGTGTGAATATTTTGCTGCTGTCTGTGCTCATTATGTTCAGTGTTTTCAAAACAATCGTTTAACAAGGATTTTTGCACAACTCACAGAAATCTGCATGTTTTAATTGTATAGATTAAATATAGAAAGGTAATTATCAGCACAAGTTCACAGAAAATAGTTTGTGTATGCCATTCTTCTAAAGTGGCACCAAACCGCTAGAAAAGCACAGGAACCAGCCAAAATAATGAGAGTTGCTTTATCACGTCAAACAGTTTGTTATGTAAATATCTGCTTGTGACCTACATGTTTTTAAAGCTTGTATTTTAAGTGTGGTTCAGGATATGCTAGCAGTGGGTCCCCCCCCTCATCAAAAATGAAATGAGCACTCATTTCCTCTCTGCAAAACTCAGCTAAATATTTTGTCTCCAAAAGAGTAAATTTACATACTGTTTTAGAGGTAATGGAGCAAAAAGCTGGACGTGCTCACACACAGACAGTGACTGAAATGAACTATTAGCCATTTTCTGTCAGCGCGGCCATACCTCATTTGCGTCGCATTGCATAATTGTGTTTCATGACTTTTTTTGCGGCAGGGTGGGGGCTTTATTTTACACTAACAGGAACACTTTGATGAAGAAACACTCTCTTTCTTTTTGCAGAAAGGAAGTTTGAGAACTCAAAGGTGGGAGGATGGAGACAGAGAAGGGCTGAAAGAGAGGAAAATAAACTCAGGCTTACGCTAGTGCATTTATGTGGGTTTGGCAAACTAATTGAATGTACTTTCGTTTTGTGATTGAGGGTTTTATGATCTAGAGGCAAAGCGGAGTCTGCCAGTGCAGTTCTGGCTCCAGAGACTCAGTCTAATCAAAATGGGTTTGGTGGCATAGCCCTTCAGCACTGTGATATCTCAACAGACACTCGTGGATTTAAGCCATCTGCCCTCAATAATACACCCACCACACGCGAGCTAAAGCTCAGTGACTACCGTATTACTTCTCACCAACACCCGCTTTACACTTTAAAAGCACAGAAAAGTCCAAACCCCAACAGACTGGCAGAGCTTTTGATATAAAAGGGAAGCCTTGAAATTGAAATGCGCGGGGATAAAGGATTATATTGCGAAAAAAAACTTTGTCAACATGAGTAAAGTTGCAGATCAATACTTTGATGAGCCTAGGTAAGTCTGGAAGAAACTAGGGAAAGTGTCCTAATCGTGTTTAAGACAACAAGATCTTCTGATGTACTGTTAAGGTTGTCTGAGGAGCTTTGGTCTCAAAGTTGGTATAATGCTTTGGAAGCGTAAGAGTAGATGACATAAAATACTTTTGGGAAGCTGATGCCCTGTGGTGTGACATGCTGTACTTTTAAACAGCATTTTGATCATACTTTGATGATACTATACATGCAGCTTTAATAATATCATATAAATTGAAAGATTACATGGAATATTTGTGCTAGGCAAAAACAAAAACAAAAGTTAAATGAAGGAAAAAGAAATGTTGACCCACGGGACCTAAAATATTGGTCAAATAAAACTAGATTAAATAAAACAATAAAAGAAAAGTACATTTAAAAGTACAAGTTAAAATGCGGTTGTACTTTTATTGGATTATGAAATATGAACATTATGGTTTTAATTAAGAACTACACAATTATTTTGATTGACTTGATATGAATGAGTATATGTGGATCTTATTTTTTGGATGCCTTTTATTTTGGTATCATGTACCTGTATTTTGGGATGAAACTAGAGGGACAGAGCACTACATTAGCATGAGAGATTGACTTATTAGTGTTAGCAATAGCCGTTACGCTTTTTTGGCTGAAGGTTGCAGACTTGCCTTCCAGTGGCTTTGCTAGCGTTTCCTAAAAAAAGATTTCTTGAGCACCAAATCAGAATATTACAATGATATTCGAACAGAATATTAGAACGATTTCTGAAGGATCATGTGACACTGAAGACTGGAGTAATGGCTGCTGAAAATTCAGCTCTGCAAGAATAAATTTCATTCCAAAATATATTAAAATAGAAAACAGTTATTTTAAATTGTAATAATGTTTCATAATATTACAGTTTTTACTGTATTTTTACCCAAACCTTTGAACAGTTGTGTATATTATGGTATTTATGATGGTAAATCATAATAATCATCTTGAAGTACCCCGGTATTTCCATCTGCTAGCATCACAGTATCATGCAGCAAACAAAGTGCAAAGATAACTTAATGTCTTCCATCTTCATTCAGTAAAACTATATGAATATTATGGTTTTAATTATGAACTATACATATTCTGATTTTGATTGACTTGATATGGATGCGTATATGCATCTTTTTTGGGATAACTTTTATATTGATGATATGTACCTATATTTTGGGATGAAATTAGGGTGGGCAGAGCAGCTGTGTATATTTTGGGATGAAATTAGGGTGGGCAGAGCAGCTGTGGAGCTTTTTCTGCCTCAAATGCACAGAAAGATGTTTTTGTATAAGTATAGCACCATAAGTGCAGCAAATTACTGTGTACCCAAAGTATATCCACAAGGACACATGTATTATGTACATTCATGGAGTGGAGTGCATGCCAGACTATGAATGTAGGTGAAACAGGCCATTGTGTGTATGTGATTTCAAAATTGTAGCACTACATCTCTGATTACCTCCTTATGCAACAGAGATCACAGCTTGTGTATCCTTAAGATCCTCAAGTCTGTTATGAGTTTTACTCCTCCTTCTCTCTCAGCGGTGTAGTGAGTCTGTGCCGTTGGCATTGTTCCTGAGTCATGCCCATCACCTTCTGTAGCTGCTCTCTCAAGTGCCAGATGTGCTGTCCTGGAGACCTGCCAACCCCATTGTGTTGGCACAGCAGGATCTGATGGGAAACTGTGCCTGTGACCATACTCACTCACAAAGGTAAATTGGACAGTGCACATTTTCCTAATGTACAGCAGTTTGTCCACCTGCAACAACAAAAACAAAAGGGTAAATTTACTAAACAGTTGCACCACCTTAACATACAGTAATTCAAATACCTGCATATAAATCACAAACCACCCACAATACAGGTTAATCCGGCACTGCATGTGCTGAATGATCCTTTCGTTTTAACAGAAACTACAGGCTCACATTCTAATAATATAATTAATGTTTTACTAAAACTTGTTTTTATTTTATTAATTCAAACAGACATTAAATAATTTAGAAAAAAGTCAAATAGTACCTAATTCGATAATGCTGAGTTAAAAAATATCAATTCAAACTTTTCATCACGCAGTTATTTTCACAAAATAAGTATGATTTTTTTTCACATATATATCAGCTTTAATAAACTTATCCAAATAACAAAACGAGTCAAATGTTTACAGTTTTAATGACAAAAGGTTTTCAAAAGATATTCAAAACGAGAATTGAACAAACCCGACTCAGAGGAAGGTAGGAATCATGTCTTTGTGGCAGTTTTTTCTGGTGATTAAGGGATAACACAAGATTTCTTCACCTTACAAATGGCTGTCCAAAGCAAAAATGCTGTGTGGGAAATTATTACTTGCTAGAGCATAACAGGCATTTTTGGAATCAGCACTCCAAAATGGGTAAGCAACAAGCAGGCCTGTTAGATTTCATTCAGGATTTCATTAGGCTACGTGTGTAAACAGGCAAAATATATGATAAATATTATTTATTTTATTTAATTAATACATTTACGATTTTAGTGATATGCTCTTTTGTAGACCGACGGACAAGACAGGTCAGTTTACGTTTGGTATGAAACAAAGTCTCAGCTTTCATTTTTTTCATTCAGGAAAAAATGCAATGCTCAATATGGCGGAAGCCCCGCCTCTGAATAAAAGGGCCAATTGCTAATCAGTCATTGCGTCACTGCAGCTGCCATTAGAAGTTCCGGTTGCTATTGAGGGTGTTTCTCAAACGGAAGGCTGCATCCTCGGAAAGGCTGCATATCTCGGCTGCCACGTCATCAAACGTCAATGAAGGCCATCTCATTCGGAAGGATCCTTGGAAGGCAGCCTTTGTTTCGCGTCCTTCATTCAGCTGAATTTGAAGGATGCATGGGATGTATCCTTCGCGACCTTCAATCACCCACAATCCTTTGTACCCATTCCATTTCATGAAAATAAATGGACAAAAAACGAGTCAGTACTGAGCTTGTCTGAATTTATTATGCAATGTAAGACAAAAATAATGTTTTCGGACATGAAAGGATAGATGTTATCTTTTGTTTTGGTGTAAATTACTTACTAAACGCTAAACTGCCAATAATTTAAGTCACGGGGAGACTAGACTATCGTGATTCATTGTATTGCATTAATAGGATGCAAAATAATATAAAGATTTGTAATACAAAGTATTTTTCCAAAACTAAGTTTTATGAGTATTTTCGTGCCATGGCAGTGAGGGCGGGAACATGTGTGACGTAGCTATGCACACTTACTAGACTGCCTCATTCTAGCGTTTAATGCCTAGCCTGCAAGGACTGAATTAGGAAGGATGCAACCTCGGTAGGATGCAGGCTTCCGTTTGAGAAGCACCCAGAAACAGTCTTGAGACGTGCGCTTAGAACTGCGCGTGTGCACTGGCTGGTCTAGCCTGAAAAAAAGTTTTTTTTAACGCTATTTGAGCAAAAGAAACAACATTTCTGACACAGTTGTTGTCAGATTTCTTTGTTTGATTTCAAATATGAAATTTAATTTTAAGATTGGCGAACAGTTTTGGAGAATTTTGCTGCATCCAAATTCGCATTCTATCCGTCCTAAATAGTATTCGAAATTAGAATTAGTATGTCCCAAATTGTAGTATGTTGAAATGAGTATTCCAAAAGTACCCAGATGGGTTACTGCTTCCGGTAGAAATTCGAAGTGCAGATCTGTGCATACTCTCAAAGTCCCTTTAAGGCTTTTTAAAAAACCGAACAGTCTGCGTTTAAAATGAGGAAAAACAAGTTTCTAAAATGAACAGGTCGCTAACAAGCTTAGTCGCTCGGTGCCGGCATAACACATTTGATTAAATTAGTTGTGATATGCAGATAACCTAATATGTATTTGAATCTCCTGTTCCACTTGCGTGTTGAAGCAGCGGACCATGGCATCAACAATATAATGGACATCACTGATGCTTACTTTAGGCAGATCTCGAAGACAACTAGTAAATACTGACATTTTGGGCGACGCAAAAGTAAACTGGAAACTGATATTCTGACTTCTGGCGAGTCGTGGTGACAGCGGAAGTTTGTGCACAGAGTCCATTATGAGTTATACGAGGACGTGAACGCTTTTTACAAGTCGGAATCTCTTAATCACTGTAATTACGATATGGTGTGAACGCACCTTTAATTCCAGCGATGCGTCACATCAGATCTAAGAGCGTCAAAACGACATGTATGTTTGCATTTTCTAACAAAATATACAAGCTTTCATCAAAAATAACAATCAAAATTCAGTTTTTGATAAAAAGTCACATTGTTCAAAATGATAGAATGTGTCACAGTTTTTCGAGTTGGCCTGATTTGCATAATTCCTTAGTGACTCGGTTGCTGAAACGGCAAACAGCGAGTGCAAATAAATGGCGCTATCAGCGGCCACAAATCGTTATTAGTAAATTCCTACGTTTCACAGTCTGGTTGGCAGACATTCATAGTCATGAACACAAGTTCAAAAACACATCATCTCATGCACTGGAGGACACATGCAATTCCATTACATGCAGATATACTAACAAAGGATGTGCACACGTGAACACACAGTCTCCATCCCTCCCTCTCTGTCACACTCGCACACACACTCATCCTTTGATGAGTTAAATCCTTTGCTGTCGCAGTCCCTGAGGAGGAAAGTGGAAGTGTGTGTCCTAAATGATTGGCCTATTTGTGCAGAAAAACAGATTCCTTCATTTGCCTAACTCTTTCACGGTGCTTTGTTGTTGTGTCAGCTTTAATTTGGATCTGTAAACAGGTTAACGCTGTCTCTCTGCCTCTTTCTCTGGCCATTGACTCAGTATGCCACACCACCTAATTAAGTCTTAAATGGTCAACCCTATACTTTCTCCATTTTATGAACTGTAATTAACCTTTAACATTCAAGCGCTCTCTCTTTAATCTGCTCGTGTTCATTGTGGAATCTATTCAATGACTGTGATGTTTATTGCTCTGAAATCACTGGAAATTGCTCAACTGCTCAGAATGAACTAGACATAAAAGTGACTATGCTTAGCATTTATTTTAATATGATGCTTTCTATTTTAATATTTTTATTAGCTTAGTTTAATATCTGTCATATACACTTCTGCTCAAAAGTATGGGATCAGTAAGACTTGTAATGTTTTTTAAAGAAGTCTCTTATGCTCATCAAGGCTGCATTTATTTGATCAAAAATTTAAAAAACAGTAATCTTGCAAAATGCTATTACAATATAAAATAATGGTTTCTATTTTAATATACTTTAAAATGTAATTTATTCCTGGGATGCGCAGCTGATTTTTCAGCATCATTACTCCAGTCTTCAGTGTCACATGATCCTTCAGAAATAATTATAATATGCTGATTTATTATCAGTGCTGGAAACTGTTGTGCTGCTTAATATTTTTTTGGAACCTGTGAAACTTTTTTCAGGATTCTTTGATGAATAAAAAGTTAAAAAGAAGAGCATTCATTTAAAATAGAAATATTTTCTAACAATTTACACTACAGTTCAAAAGTTTGGGGTCAGTAAATTTTTATTCTTTCTTTTTTTTAAAGAAATTAAAACTTTTATTCAGCAAGGATGTGTTAAATTGTTAAGAAGTGATAGCAAATATTTATATTGTTAGAAAATATTTATATTTTGAATAAATGCTGTTCTTTTTTACTTTTTATTAATCAAATAATCCTGAAAAAGTATCGCAGTTTCCAAAATTAAAAAAAAAAAATTGGCACCACAACTGTTGCCAGCATTGATCATTCTAATAATAAATCAGCATATTAGAATGATTTCTGAAGGATCATGTGACACTTTATACTGGAGTAATGGCTGATGGAAATTCAGCTTTGCATCACAGAAATAAATTATATTGTAAAGTATATTAAAATAGAAACCATTATTTTTTTATTGTAATAACATTTTGCAAGATTACTGTTTTTTTTATATATTTTTTAATCAAATAAATGCAGCCTTGATGAGCATAAGAGACTTCTTAAAAAACATTACAAGTCTTACTGGTCACAAACTTTTGACCGGTAGTGTATGTTTATAGTATATTCAAACTAATTCAATTTATTTTACTCATCCTCATGTCATTCCAAACCTATACGTAAATTATTATGATTAATAATTTTTTTTGTAGAACACAAACTGAACCATCTTTAAAAAGGATGTTCATGAAGTTCTTATCCATACAACATCAAGATTGTGCATTTACAGTATATTACAAGTCTGAGTTAAGTCATTTGGCTTTGTGTACAGAAAAGACTTAACTTTAAGTATAGATTAAAGATTCATTAATGGAATTGTTAGAGAATCGTATAGGAAAAACTTCTGTATCATTCTTCCAAAATAAATATGGTCTATAAGTGGATTTTGTATCCACACCTATTGCTTCCAGTGGGCCCTGTTGACGCAGTGTGTCCCACCTTTACCTGCACATAAATCACATATTTCATTAGTGGCTACAGTGGGAGAAAAAAATACACTTTTTACACACAAACACACCCTGATGTATAGAACGAGTTGGCACACATGCGGTTTCAGTCGTTGTGTGTATTTTGGTTCTTCTATCCAGCTTTGCAAAGACAGCAACAGCTTGATGGAGAACCTGTTTTTTTTTTATGCATGACCACACTTTCATTAACGGCTTCTGTCAGAAATGGTTTGGGCGAATGTCATCTGCACCAGAACGGGATGGAGTGTGTCTTTCTCAGGTTGCCAGATTGACAGACAGACTTTTTGGCACTTGTTGGTAAAATTAGCATAGGTTGTGCATCAGTGTACTACAAAAACAGTGGGAATGTAAAACAGAGAAAGAGAAATAGAGGACGACAGGTGCCATTACTTGTAAACTTTTAATGCAGGCTTTAAAGTCAACATGAAGTGGGTTTCACTAGACAAATATTTGTGCATACAATCTGAGTGCAAATATTTTCACATATACAAATCATGATTGGTCAATAAATTTGCACTAAAATTTGTTTTATATGTACAGTAATGTTTAGAACTGACTGAAACCACAACAATCCCATACTCTCAGTGACCTTAGAAACAAGTAATTTTGTGTCTGAGCTTTGTAGGTAGCGTTTCAAGTTTGAATCCCAGCTCATGGTCCTTTCACAGATTCTATTTTCCTCTCTCCTCACCAATCACCAATATATAAATTACATGTCACTTACCTATTATGGAATTACTTCCATAATATGATGCATTTCCAGGTGAAACTGAATATTCAAAGAGAAAAGGACTATATAATCTGCTGAAAACTTGGCTGCTGGATGACCCTTCAAAGTAAATAGTACATTCATGTTGACTTTAATGTGACAATAATTCCCTGTTCACCCACCCAATTTGTTAAAAACTCTTTGCCCGATTTATAATATCACTTGGAATAATCAGCCTCGCCAAACTAAAATACAGCAGATAAAATTACAGGAGAAAAAAAAGAAAACAGAAGACAGCTATTACCCTACCCTGGAGACTTCCCTTGATACCATAAAATAATTCACCCCCCACACTACACAGGGTGTTTTAAAGGGATTTAATTTTTTTACTACTTTTAGGATGACAAGTCTATTTTTCATGCCTTTGTCTTACCTCACAGTGGACTGTGTTTTCCTCTTTTAGAAGGCTTGTTATTGTGTTTAAAGAATCACCTGGGGAAAAGAAAGTCTCTCCAGTCGGAGCTGTAGGTGATTGTTCTTTAACAAACCCCCTTCCTTCCCCCCTTCTGCTACTTCTACCTGCACCAGTCCTCTTGTATCTATTCCTCCTCCTCCTCTCATTTCCTTTCATATCACACGCATGCACTTCTCAGAGGCAACTTTTGCTGACCATCCATCTTCCGGCACAGTGAATAAGTTTGTGTTTATATGCTCAGTTCCCTGTGTTCACATTGCCTGGAAGTGCTTTCATTACGGTGTTGTGCTCCGGGCCTTGATGGTGTTCTCTGTTGTCTCAGCCAATCATCATCTCTCCCTCTTCACCTCCATCTCCTGGGAATCCTCAGGCCCGGGGTCGTCGTTCTAAGCCCATTCCATATTTTCGATTCAGTGAGATCGCAGACAGCGGGTCATGCGTAGCCTGTTCTACATTCCTGATTTAGCAAAACCACTAATCCGCGGTCAGTCCTGACCTGTCAAATGTGTCCGCGGCCTCTCATCCTTTATATAACATACATGTTGATGCGAAGAAGCTGAATGGCTCCTCTCTAACATGCTTTTAATGCTTAAGAAGTCAGAACAAAGAGGAATTACATGCTCAAAGAGCTCAATGCGGGCGTTAATGCATTTTCTTTGCCTTGTAATATGCTTAATGAATAGCTTGCCTTCCCCTCTTCAAGCACATTATGTTTTGCATATATTCGTTAAATGGAGCATTGAAGGTTATTTATGTTTTACACTTACTGCCAGATGAAAGACATGCATTTAATGACATTATTATTATTTTGTTTTTGTTTCGCTTTTTTGTCATTTAATTTTTAGTTTGAACGCCTTGGACTTTTTGTAGTAACATGATGCCAAGCATTTTTTGGTAGCTCATCATCCAGCTTACATCCTATTAGTTTATTGTGTTTTTCTCAGTCGATCGTACAGTTTTTCTCCTCATCCTTGGGCTTGGCTTCCTGAAAAATGGCCTTCTTATCCCTGCTGGCTCCTGCTAGGATGACATTTCACCCTGGATCGATGGTGGTTGTCGTCCCGGGTTTCTCGGGACCTCACCAGCTAGAGTAGAATGACCTTGGGGCAGCACCTGCAAATTCTGTAGGGTTAGCTAGGGGTCAAGAGGGCAAGAAAGCCTATTGTCAAAAGTCACGGGTCAAAAAAACAGTAACAGTGTTGGAGAGAATCCCCTCACTTGGCACATTCGGTGATTGGAGAAGACTGGACCATATTGTACTTTTCATTGCCTTAATAGTTAGGCCTGCACAGCCACAATTCATCTCTCTCTGAATATAATACATATAATAGGATGATAAAAAAGAGAACTACAGAGTAAAAGAGATAATGTATGGGATATCACAGGCGATTAGCAGCGCTTGCTTTACTGTTTGCTATGCTTATATCTCAAATAGTTGCTGTAAGAACTTAATTTTCCATCTACAGAAGTGCATTAAAGTAAATATTACCAGATCTCAAGTGTCCACCTCTATATTAAGCCTTTGCACAAAGCAGTAAGTGAATTGGCTAGCAGGAAATGACAGGTGACATTTGGAGAACTGCCCAGAATGATTAAATATATCACACTTTTAGCTCAACCGCTGAACTATTAACTGGACTTTGAAGCAAGAAAAAAGGTTTTCTTAAAAGAAGAGCTAATGTTCTATCGCTGTTCACCTTTGGTTAATAGGTGTATGCCTGGGTTTAAGCACCATCAGTAAAAGGTCACTGTTCACTGAAAGGAAAGATGGATTAAATCTGGTAGAGAGCTGATGTCTTTTATCAGAGTTAATATCCTCTGTCTCTTTTAAAGCGAAAGTTCAGCCAAAAATGAAAATTCTGTCATCATTTACTAACCCTCATGTAATTCAGAACACATATTATGACTTTCTTTTTTCTGTGGAACACACAATTTTAATTAATGTATCATACGCTTTTTGCTATATAGTGAAAATTGCTTGCCAATAATCCTTCTCTCCTAAAATAAAAAAAAATCCATTAAAAATGGCATAATTGTGCCATTCACACAGAATGTGTTTTTTCGCATCTAAAACACGAGGCGCAGGGTAGTGGAATTTTTAAAAAATTGAATTTGAGCACTGAATGCCGTGTCATCCACTGCAAAAGACGGGAGATGCAAGCATAACCGTCAAACACATCTGTCAAGAGCATGTTTACATAGAAAACAATGGAGAAACAGCAATTAAAAAGAAAGTTGGTATATTTAAATATATGTGGAGAGCACGATTTTGAGTGAATTTTGGTCTGCTTCTCATACAAAGCTATTGAATGGTTTGAAATAAAATTTCTATGATAATTTGATGGTGCTTTCTTTTCCTTTTATATGACTGGTAGGATTTTTCCACATTAAAAAAAAGAAATAAAAGAAAAGAAATACAGATTTGGAACAAGGTATAGATAAATGATTTCCAGAATTTTCATATTTATTTCATTTTTATTCAATTTAACTATTCTCTTAACTATTTTCTAGATAATGTATTTATTTCACTTTAAAGAAATATTCAGCCAAAATGGCAAATGAGAAGTATCTTAATCTACAGATCTGAAACACATCAATCACAAAACAGTTGCCTCTGCTTTCCCATATTAAATGTTGTGGAGCGGGTTTGTGAGCCAGCAGAAGTGGACTCCTTTGTGGTTGGGCTGTTATGATGCCTGTTCCAGAGCATCTGCGGTTTCTGGGCAAATATCTAAGAGGGCTACTGTGAGCTATTCTCCTTCATTTCTGTCCATTATTTATATGACAGGATTTCATTCGCTGCCACGGAGCACAATCGCCGTACCTTGAAACCCCATTGGAATTCCCGGTGTTAGGCAAGAGCAAGGACAGCTAGTCAGTCGGTTTCCCCCCTGAGGCTCCGAACCTCTAAACGAACTGCTTCCTCTTCCTGCTGGGAGGAAAACGAATAGTGATGGAAGGCCTTGAACAGTCCTTGTCTTTCCTGGCTCGCGTTGCCTCAACAGTTCAACGGTTTTTGTTTCTCAAAACTCATTGTTCGAGAACCGACGTGTTAAAAGGTACGGCTATAAATATAAATCAGAGTTAAAATCATTCCGGAAAGGTCACAAATTGATAATTGAGACTCATTCTGTGGAGCCTAAAGGCCTGATTTGCCCTATTTCTCTTACTCATCTTCCAGACGCTACTGGCACCAGGACCTCCATTTCATAGAAGGAGGTTATCGAGCATGGCTGCCCCTCTCCTCAACCATGAGGGAATACGGAGAGGAGGGTGTTTCCATTGCTATGTAGGTCTAGGTGATTAAAATGTAGCGTCATACCCACAATACGTCTTAATTGAAGTGCCGCCAAGGACTTTTTTTCCCTTTCCCCACTAAGATCCATTTTAAATCACTCCCTAGTTCCCATTCTCTCCCTCACCTTTGACAGAAGAACTGAAGTTCTCACACCTGCATTTGCCATCATCATTTGCACAAATGGCATAGACAGTGAAAATGAATGGATACTAGGGGCATATCCTTCTCTCACCCTCCCTCTCTCTCTCACCTTCTGCTCTGATGCCAAGGAGCATCTCGTGGGCTTTCTGTATCTAACCTAAATCCTTCACTTTGCTTGAGAAATGGCTGGCTGAGCCTGGCCCAAGAGACTGGTCTGCCCCGCGCCAGCATCGGTTTACTTATTAAATATAAGATCTCCCCGCTCTCTCCCTTTCTTTTTTCTCTCTCTCTATCTTTCTCTTCATCCCTCAATTTCTTCTCTGTCTCAGAGGCTGCATCCGAGCTCCCCAGGAATTTAGGTCCAGCATTTGTTTGAAGAGCAGTAGAGAGAAGCGGCATTCTGGGAGCTTTACAGCAAGAGGGGGGTGGTGGAATCTGGTCGCCCAGGCTGGATGGATGTTCTGTCAGCCTGCTTCTGTGATGTGCCGCCCTATCTGAAAGGCCCTGATGGGGAGATAGGAAGGCTATCAACCAGCTAGCTTCAAAGTCCGACGAGCCAGTCTGATCCTCAAGAGGGCAGACAGAGCAGGTGAGGGGTGTAGAGGAGATACGGGATGAACAAATGTGAAGAAAAGAATAGGACAGAAGGACGTAAATTATGTGACAAATGGTAATGTCGAAGAGAAAGTGTTAAAGGGATAGTTCACACAAAAATGAATATTCTGTCATCGTTTACTTACCCTCATGTCGTTCCAAACCAGTATGACTGACTTTCTTCTGTGGAACACAAAAGGGAAAATTATGATTTTTTTTTCTCTGTGAAAACACAATGGATGGGGAGCATTCTACCGCCATAAATGTCTTACAAAAGTGGTTCATATGATTTGTGCCCTGCATTTTAAATCTTGTTAATATACATAAAATGATTAATAGAAAATATCTGACTAAAAACGCAAGGTTGTATTCCATTCAGAATGCTTTTTAAACCTCAGTTTCACTCTTGAATTTTAATTAACAATGCTGAATTACAATTCATGCTTGACTCTCATTGACTCATTAAGACTTCTATTGGCTTGCAAAAGTCTGAAAGTTAAAAAATATATATAAGCTTTAGAGAGAGATAGATCTGTTTGCAGTGTCACTTATAAAAAGGCAATTTATATACACTTCTTTATATTAAGGCCAATTCACAGCACACCGACAGACGATGACAAACAGCAGCAGACACATTCGTGGTGTTATGTCGGATCAGTGTGTTACCCTGTCGGCACCTTTTGGTGTTGATTGTTACTTGTTTTTGCCAATTGAACATGTTGAATTGGCATTTGTCAGTCTTGGAACATCTGAGAAATGATGTACTGTACTCAGCTGTCAGCGTCGGTCTGCGTCTGTCAATGCAGTGTAAATTGGCCTTTAAACAAATCGTTCATTCACAAATCTAACAAAAAAACCCACCTGTGGAACCCCATCATTCCAGCAGATGGAAAGATTCCATTGATTAACAATGAAAACACACAGAAAGAGAAAGCTGCAGCCTTCCACACATCTCACCCCCTCTACAAAGTTTAGAGTTCACAGCAGTGACAAGTGCATTGAGGCCTCAACTTCTCTGCTGATCTCTTTCCCCATCGTGTCTGTTTTCCTTACTGGCACTCGGGTGCTTTTCCATCCCCACAGAAAGACGTCAGGCGCTCAGTCAATTAGGCACAGATGGTGAGATTACAGAGAGAGAGAGAGAGTAGGGTGAGAGGGGCCTGTGTTAAATGCTGAGGAACACACACCAGACACGAGAAACAGCACTGCAGGGACAATCTAACACGAGAGAGAGAGAGAGAGAGAGAGAAGGCCAGGGTCACAAAGGCTATGTGAGAAGAAAAAATAAAAAGAGAGAAGTGCCTCATTGAATATTGAGAAGGGCTGCTATTCCCTGCTTTCCGGAGGCATGGCCTTGTTGTACCACTACAGATGTAGATCCACTAAATTGATTGTTGTGTGATAAGAGACAGTGATCCAGGCAGATAATACAGCCTGTAAAGCATTTTAGCACACAGAAAATGTGTTTCTTCAGATCTCCTGCATGTATGGATCATAGATTGACACATTTTATACAGGAATGTCTCACAATCGATACAACCTAAACTGTATAGGCAGCATCTGCAGCATACTGTTGATTGCCACAGACACAATCAAAACATCAGTTTATAAAATTAAGCAAATATCAGACTTGCTGTGTTGCACATGCAATGTAAATGTATGGGAAAGGTATTCCAGGGGGGATTAAAAGTAAAAATGTGAAGCTTGTAATTTTAAGTGTAAATTTTCTACTTTGAAGCTGAACTTGGAAAAACAGCTGGAAATATATGATATATTTAAAAATAAATTAGTAATTTTATTTCAATAATATTATGTTTTATTTATTATCTTGTCTAAAAAATTTTTTTTTTTAATATTATTTCTGCTGTAGTGTCACCAAACAAAATTGCAACAATAATGATATATTTAAAAAAGAAAACAGTAATTCAAATTATATATACATGCTGTATATATATATTCTTGTCTTATGAACTAGGTTAACTAGGTTAACTGTTCTTACGCTGTCGTAGATGCTTCGTAATCTAGCTGTCTAATAAACCTGGTATTCCTTTTGAAAGTCCCTTTGCATAAAAACATAAGTGGGAAATATATATCTATAATATATAGTTAACATTTATGCTACATATAGTTTAGGCTTTTATATATGTGTGTGTGTGTGTGTGTGTGTGTGTGTGTGTATATATCTATATATATATCATCCCATCTGCCATTGGTCAGCCAAATTGTTTGAGCCAGTGTTACTGTGTCAGAATGCAAAAACAAAAAACAAACAGATAATTTTTGTTTGTTAATTTTAATATATATTTAACTCAATCTAATTTCAGATAGATTATAGTTGTCTATGCATATTTAGAAGGAATAGGAGTGCTTTAACATTAAAATTCTCACACTCATAAGAAAAGTGTTTTCGAAATGAATGAATGTGGATGTGGAACTAATCAGAGAGAAATGAAAGAAACTGTTAAAATATTTTTTATCAAAAAAAAAAAGTTAAATCATATCATAGCATTTTTTTTAATAGCCTAATTATCTGCAAAGTGTGCACTCTTGTATATTTCACACAAAAATATGGAATTCGAGTGACTGTAGGATGTGACAGCCAGAAGACTGGATTGAAAGAGGGAGAGAGCAGAGAGAGAGAAAGCACTGTCCTAGATTAGGACAGTAGAGCATTTCAAGTGTCTGATTCATCGAGCTTGAAGTGCAGCAAAGATTAAGTGAGATTTAGAAGAGGTGTGTGTGTGTGTGTGTGTGTGTGTGTGTGCATGTTTATGTGGTTTATGAGGACACAAATTTGTATAATAACATGGGTATGACATAGGTATTACAACGAGAAGGTGATTTATGAGGACATTTTCAGTGTCCCCGTAATTCAAAAGGCTTATAAATAATTCAGAATGAGTTTTTCTGAAAATCTAAAAATGCAGAAAGTTTCCTGTGAGGTGTAGGTTTAGGTGTAGGGTTGGTGTAGGGCAATAGAAAATACGGTTTTTGTACAGTATAAAAATCATCATGCCTATGGAGAGACCCCATAAACCATAAAAACAAACCTGTGTGTGTGTGTGCACGTGCGTGTGTGTGTGTGTGTCTGTGTGTGTGTGTGAGAGGTCCATCATTCTTAGAGGTGTGCACCAGGCCACCAGGACGCATTTAACCCAGGGAGAAATGAAATCATGCTTCTTAGCCACACAGAGCTTCACACAGGGTGAGTCAGCAGCCAGCGTCCGCACACACACACATGTAGCATTTGGACCAATCAGACACACAACTTTTTGTTATATTTAACAAATAATATCTAACTCCCCCTCACCTAACCAAATGGCCAATTACGAGGGTCTATGGACCCTTCCCCCGAAATGCACCTAACACCTCAGAAAGGCAGAACAGGCCTCTGGTTCCATGGTAACCAATGCTGATATCACTGGTTTTATGGCCTAAAGGAATGCAGGCAGACAAACTCCCTCATTTTCCTCATAAGAAAGACACAAAATGCCCAGAGAAATGGACTGTTCTCTAATTAATTCATAGGAAAACCTTTCTTTGATTGAATACACATATCCTTCAAGTCATTGTGTATACCATTACTGTTCTTGCATATTGTCTGTTGTAGTGTATGCTGTTTTATGCATGTTATCATAGACCAAACAACTGCGCATTTCTACATGCTGGAATGCGGTAAATAATCAGAGAGAGAGAAACAAAATATCAGTTTTAAATGTGGCATTAGAATGCATGTTCGCCACCTGTCATGGTTATTTAGAAAGCAAGCAATGTTATCATGGTAACCAATCGTTTAGTGCTCGACCTGAAACGCTTTCGCACACACATACGTGCTTACACGCAAGTGCCACACCAAACACCGGGCTGACAATACCTCCTCTATGTTCACACAGACACGAAGTGGGAGTCGGGGAAGGAAGCTCAGCAGCGGAGAAAAGAAGAACTGACAGAATGAAGAGGCCCTAGCAGGAAAACATCAGTAGAGAAGTCATCCCAATGCATGGCAATAGAGCAGTTCCCATGGTGCACCGCAGGCAGCCTATCTCGGGGACTTGAGGCAGGTAATAGGAAGCTGTAATGATAAAGACGGGGAGAGAAGCCACAGGAGCATCTTCCATTCAGCTCTTTTCTCAGAGAGAGGGAGGGGATGAGGGGTGGAGAAAAGACTTTCTATCAGAGGCAGACTTCCATTTGAAAACTGTGAGTTAGGCAATCTGTGGTCTGGATGAAGTGAGAATGCTGAACATGAGAACCTAAAGAAGAGAGAGACGTGGATGTGATTGCAATACAAACTAGGGATGTAACGATTCACTCAACTCAAGGTGCGAGACGATTCACGATAGCCTACTGATTTCACGATATGATTTTCTCACTTTTTTTTAAGAAAATGAGATTTAAGACAAATCATAAATGAAAAGGTGTCCTTTTATTATGCTCTTTCCATTTCAAGGGATCGTTCACCCAAAAATGAAAATTCTGTCATTCATTACTGAATACAAACCTGTAAGTCCTTCGATACACAAATTAAGATATTTTTGATGAAATCCGAGAGCTTTCTGAGCCTGCATAGACAGCAAGGAACTACCAAGGCACAGAAATATAGTAAGGACATTGTTAAAATAGTCCATGTGACATCAGTGGTTCAACCGTAATTTTATGAAGCTATGAGAATACTTTTTGTGTGCAAAGAAAACATGAAACTCACATGTTCAGATTTGGTCAACCAATCAGAGGAAAGGAGCTTCTCATGACCGCCCACATGTGGAAAACGAATTTTGAAGTCATTTATCCATTTTCTACCCGTGAACCAAAAAAAAGAAAAATCGAGCTGAAATCTCTTTTTTTCTCTATTTTTTGAACAAACGGAAAACAAATAAAGGCGCCATTTTCTCGTTTCTGCTGAAGTCATTTCAATTTGAAAAACAAACTATCAGAACATACACGGACCCGATGGATCTTCTGCAGTGAATGGGTGCTTTCAGAATGAGAGTTCAAACTGCTGAATAATTCATGAGTAATCCACATGACTCCAGTGCATCAATTAATGTTTTGTGAAGATTTTGTTTGTAAGAAACAAATCCACCAACATACTTGTTTAGAGTTGTTTTGGACTGTTTTCACTTGTAAACTGATTCAGACGAAGTGACTTTTTCAATGGAGAAAGCAATATTATGGATAGAGGACTCGTATTTTAGTCGAAAGTTAAAAACTCCTTGATGGATTTGTTTATTAAAAATGCAGCTTGTGGATTACTTACATTACTTCTGGATTATGATGGAAATAACAGCATGTTAGGCAATTGGCATTATCAATGCTAATTGATGAATGTTGTGGATTTGTAACTATTGCTTGTAACTAAGCATTCTTGGATATGGCCCATCCGTATGCAAAGCATTCTGGAGGCTAAATTGAATCACATTACATACAAGACAGACAGTGCCTCGCGGGCTACTGCGGCAGATGAGATCGTAAAGCTTAATTTCCATGAGACTGCATGCGTTTAAGGAGATCTGGCATCCAAACTTCATATTTATTCATCAAAACATGGAGTCTTGAACACTTGACAAGCTTTTCTCTACTCCTCTGTTAAACCCATCAGGGCCTCTTGACGGTACAGCAGGTGTTTATGTATTTTGGGTTTTTTTCTCTAACAAGGGAGGAAGAAAAAACAGAGAAAATACTTCCTTGTTGTTTTCCGAGTTCATCTTAATAGTTTCCCATCTGCCATGTAAGCCGGGCGCTCTCTAGAGCAAATGCTGTTTGGCTGTGTGGTGATATCTCCAGGATTTTAATCCGGTTTGGCACTGCTGATAGGTGGCCCAATCCACTTTTCCTCGCATGGTGACCAGAATATCGATCTACGGTCAGTGACGCCCCCCTCCTCACCCCTCACACATTCCATCTCACCACTGACCCCCTACGGCAGGATCAGGGGATGAAGTCAAAATGACCAATCAAGTGTGAGTCTTGGAAAGGCTGAAGGGATATTGGCTGATCGTATATTTGACAGGCTGAGCAATGAACCATTTAATTACGTCAGTTATTCATGCTTTCTCTGTGCCGAGGGTCAAAGCTAGTGTCTGGCTGCCTCTGCTGATGATCTTTTGGCATATAACTGAGTCAAAATTGCCAGCATAATCACCTTTTTTAGGAATTTGAAAAGAAAAAAAAAAGTTCAGTGTTTTCTATAGTTGTAGCAAACCAGTACTTATTTTTTGTGCATAAACATATAAACAGCACACTTTCTGAACAGTGCAACAGCGAAAATCTCTATTGAGAGAAAATTATGTGTCTACGAAATATGAAGTTATGCATTTTTTTCCCCTTTCGTCTCCAAGTTGAGATTTTTCCATCAGAGGCACTTGTAAACATCTTCCTCTTATACCCACAAAATAGCTCACTCTCTCATAAAAAACTCATCTCCTCAGCCTCCCGGTCATATTCAGTGTGTTATCATCGTTTAGAGAGTCAGCATGGCTCTAGAGCCGAGCGACGTGTAATATTGTCAACTCTAACAAATATAAGAATAGTGTCTGTCAGTATGATGGTTCTCTTGCACTCTGCATCCATCCACAATTTATTTGTTTATTTATTTTATATTTGTTACGGGGCTGACGAGACGTGAGACGTGTGGATCCATATGCAAAGCTTTATTTGGAGAAGACAGAGACATGGTCATAAGACAGGCAGGGTAAACAGTGGTGAAACAAGTGAAACTCCTCCATTTATGACTGAATTTAAAACAGTATTTCGAGGTTAAATACAAGTTAACCTTTCTTGACAGCGTCTGTGGTATGCTGTTGATTACCACAGAAAATGATTTCAACTTTGTGTAAACAAACTAGAAAAAAAAATCTTCAATAGAAATGCAATCACAGTTTTTGTTTGCTGTATAGGCTTTTATTTTAAATAAATTACATAGTATGCTACTAGATGCAGAAGTAGTCGACTAGTCATATTAGTTCTGCCACTAGTCAACAAGTTGTGTTTAATACTCATTAATGGCCAATTCTTTTTTGAATTCACTCTTAAAAACAAATTGCTGTAATTTTATGTGACACTCACTCACTGTTTTTGTGTCTTTGTGAGGTTCTCATTAAAAAGTTACTCTCTGCTTCTTTCTTCCTGTCATCGGATGCTCAGAAAAAGCACTTTAGTCACCAGACTGATTCTTCTTGTGCAGTGCTACTGCTACAGTGAATTCCTATCTGCTTTAAACACTTCATATGATCACAATATGCATAGACTTCCGTACACTCTTAAAAATAAAGGTGCTTCACGATGCCATAGAAGAACCTTTTTGTCTAAATGGTTCTATAAAGAACTTTTAAAATCTGAAGAACCTTTCTGTTTCACAAATGGTTCTTTGTGGTGAAAGAAGGTTCTTCAGATTATAAAAAGATAAGCAAGAGATGGTTCTTTAAAGAACCTTTGACTGAATGGTTCTTTGTGGAACCAAAAATGGTTCTTCTATGGCATCGCTTGAAGAACCTTTTGAAGCACCTTTATTTTTAAGAGTGTATGTGTGTTTGAACGTGACTATAAGAACAAAAAAGATTTTTCTGTTTCAGAAAAAAGAAGTACATTGCTATATGGTTGTTGAGTGGTTGCTTGTGTTGCTATTTTTATTTTGTCCACTAAATAGAGGTATCATTCATGTCAGTAGCACGAATGCAGGGCAAGTAGTGAAAATCATGTAAGTATGAGCAATAATAATAGTGATACTCTCCTTAGCAAGCACTAAAACACCTTAGAGCTATGACAGCAGTCTCGGTAGAGTAGCATTACAAGATTAGATTACCAGCAGACGTTCCTAAATCATGTTATTTAGCTATAATGAGTGTAGTGCATGAAAGGGATATTGCCACTAGTCCTCTCATGGCTGTTGGCCACCCAAAAACGGGAACTGAATTAAGAGAAGCCGTGCACCCTCTTTATTTATTGAATTCTGTGTTCTTTTCAGTGCTTTAGTTAGATTACCACAAGTAAGAATGGAGTCTTTCCCATCTACCTGTTCATCAATAGTGAACTATGTTCTCTGAGCTATAAATGCTCAAGGTTACAGATGTTGGACGCACAATGCAGGATGCACACAGTAATACAGTTGGCAAAAAACCGAATGAAAGAAATATATAAACATTTTATATAATCCAAGGTGATTTAGAAAATCTGAGTTATTCATGTGTTGTTCTTCAGTGGCTAATTCAATCTATTTCGGTGCATAATTACACATAATTCAATGAAACCAGGCACTAAATGCACTGCAATAGGGCAGCATATAGTCTCTTCTTCACGGAATTCAGCACTATTTGCCTGCCACATGCAACATGACATCAAAACTGATTAAATGTATTTCTTAATGCACTTCTCTGGACTTATTGTGAAAGATTCACCATGCACTGATGAATCAAAGCATATAATCGTCGATCAGTAAAAAAAAAAAAAAAACTCAAATAACTCTTGCTCTCCTGAAATTGCCTTTCTTAAAAATAGCCAAATTTTAGTCCTGTCCAACATTTTTTTTTTCTTTGAATATCCTGTTTTTATTTAGAAATAATGAAATAGGGAATTTCAGTATGTGCCAAAACCATGAAATGCGTGTAAATAGATGACTATTAGAAGGCACAGATCCCCTTAATATATAAATGTATATGCACATTATAAATTTAAACTTAAACTAATTCGTTAAACTAAAATATAAAAAATAAAAGCAACTAATGATATGCTATTTATATAACAGCTACTTTTTAAGCATCAGTCATAAATATTCACAGAATTGAAAACTGCATCCAATCAGTTGCATTATTGGTGCAGCACAGCATACGTTTCAATATGAAATGTTTGATGTGGCATTTTTCGCTCAGAGTAATCAGTCTTTCCTCTGGAGTGAACTGGTGGTTAAATGTTTAGACCTAAAATCCTCCATCCTATCTCACCAAAAATTCGTCTAATTGTACTTTTCACTCAAATCTGTCTCTTTTGCTTCTAATTTGTCTTCTCTCAACCATCAACCACCAATCTGCTCAAGGAGAGGAAACTTTTTAATGTCTTTTGTGTGGACAACCCACTTTCCAACTCATGTGTGCGCTTGTGTGGGATTCAAGATCGATGAATACTCGCTAGCCTCACCATCTGGCCCCAGTTTGTTTTCTTAGCAAATTATGCTAATTAGCAGGTACGGTAACGACTTTCAGGTCTGTGGGGCAGTTTGTGTTTCCAGCTCCATGCATGTGATTCCAGACTGACGACATTGCATGGTCGCGCCACCCTCGTGCCCTCCCATAGCGCTAATGAAATCACCTCCAGCGCTGTGGCTCCTCAAAATTCTCGACTTTGAGAGATAAAGGTTAAGATCTCAGCACTTTGCTATATTGCTGTATTCGATTAAAGGTCACCAATTTGCTCTTCGGACCAACTTATTTTGATAGAGAACTCAGTTTTAGAGGGATCCAGCTTCTGGACCACAACAAAAGAACACAATTCACTAGGGTTTTTTGGCTTCAAAGCTACAAATAACTGCCAAAAGGTCTGCTTGAACACAACTTTCAAGTTGACCTGAGCTAGAGCACTCTACTTTCGAAACTTTTCCCAACACTACAATTTGAAGTCACCCCAGAGATTGCAGTTGTGGTCCCCAATTTGCCAGCACTTGTCAGTACTTGTATGAAAAAAAAAACATATGTATGTGTTTGTCTGAATGCATTTCAAGTCTTTCCCTGAGCTGTCACTTTGAAGGAAGTGGATGGAAGACTTGGCAAAAACAGCGAGATGTAGTAGTGATTCAACCGCTGAAAAAAGATGGTTTAAAAAGTTGACAGACTGACAAGGAAACAGATGGAATCTGCAGTCATGTGTACTTAAACACGTTAATTGTTGGCGACTGAGCCAGACTACTACTTTAAATGTTGGAAAGCAGGCCGCGAATGCCACGTTTATCCGGGATTGATTGTTTACAAGAAAACAGTCTTCCATCCCACCCATGGAGGAGGGTAAGTATGCCGGAGCTTGATTTCTAGACAGCTAAAGTAATCAGGCCAATAACAGAGACAGCTCTCCATATGCTTGGCTCAAGAGAACCATTTCTGCACAGACCAAATGAGTGTGTCGATTGTGTGCGGATGTGAACGTAATTCACTAACTAGTCTAATCAAATTCATGCCTAATCTCTCACAAAGGGGGAAAAAAAACAATCTCGGATTCTTCAGTCTTTGCTATGGTTTAAATTTGTAATACACATCAGTGATACTGATTGCCAACTTGTCACCATGGGGTTTCCAGGGCATTATCATCTTTCGTCCTGGGGCTCGGATCAAAGCGGGGACAACACCTGACAAATCCATTATACCGAATCACTCTTCAATTTACCAGCATTGACAACAACGTGCTTATATGCCAAGCTGGCCTGTAATTTCCTCCATTTGAATCTCTCGCAGGAAAGGCTCATCACTGTGTTTTTTAAATTAGACAGTATATCAAATCTGCTGCCCTACGTGGCTGAAATCATAATCAGCTGATAGCAGCATTGTGTGATGCACAGCTTTTGTCTGAGTGCAAACGCAACTTCATTAAACAGTGGATAAAATCTGTGCTTTGGCTACAGCACTTTTAATAAACGCCTAGCTAATAGCACGCAAAAACAGAGGTTTCGTGCATTTGTTTACCCCGTGGAATAGCAGAAGGAGATATAACAGAAACACACGCCACTGTTGTGACTACTTCAAACGCCAACGTGATGCACAATTAATTAATGTCGTTATCGTGATGGTGAAGGAACATTTCCTGCATCAAACAATCTCTGCCTGTCGTGCTAATTCCCTCAGATTCATCAGGTACTAAATACATCCGTTTATTATTCGCTGTTGAGCGCTAACCTGTGGTCTGCTCTCACTTTTCTAAAAACAATCATGCTACAAATCCACTTTAGTTGCTATTACTGTGCTGCGTACTCTTGTGCTGTTTAAAAGCCGATAAGCACCGCATGATGCTACATAACTAAATTTAATGTGCAAAAGGTTTATATGGGTTTATGATGTATCTGCAAATGCGTTCCAAACTCTCTTAATTAGGTTTTGTGTTATCAGGAAAACAACGTTGTGTGTTAAATTACATCAAAATTAATTTAACAGCAGTCACAGAGTGTTGAAACTTTCTGATTAATTGCTGCATCCGGAACCTTTTTTTTGTTATTGTTTTGTTTTCATTCCATCAATCCATTACTGGTTCTTTTTCATCATAAAAGGACATAAAATTTGTTTTTGTTTCGATAAAATAAACTCCCCAACATGAAATGTTTGGGAGATCTGAAAATAGACAGAGAGTGAGCGCAAAATGGGATGAAAACAAAAAGTACAGCCTGATGTAATGATGTCATTACGTATAGCTTTCTCTCAACACAATAATTTGGTGCATTTGTTTCAGCATGAATTCAGGTGATTATGTTTGCTCCCCACACACAACTGTCATTACTCTGTACTCCAGAAATACAACCCTATTTAGCCTCTGCCGCCTCTTAATATCTCCTCTCTGAAGCAGGCGCTGCCTTGCTGATTTAGCTAATATTACCTCCCCCCATTTTTCACCCATGTCAAAGGTATCACTGACATGGGTGTTAGCATAATGCTTTTATTGAAACCAGGTTATTTTGTCATATTTAAATAAATGTCAGCATCTGTAGACTTGTTTTTTTGTGCATTCCAGGCAGACTCAAAAGCTGCCCACGTGTTGCCTCGGTATTGTATTAAGTCAGTCACAAATAAAACTTAGGACTCATGCAAGAAGGAATTGTTCAAAAATAACATAAGTTTGTCTGTGAAAAGGGTGTGGGATTTGGCAAATCAATCAAAAGTTAGGAAGTGAGGAAGTAAGAAAAAAGTAGACTTGGGTCAGGGACTCGGGAAGTAGGGGTGCTGAGGGGGCTGCAGCACCCCCTGTTTTCACATGGTTGCAAATGCAACGCCAAGTTTGTTCATTTAAATTTATTCAGTTTTAGCATTTAAAAATGTGTTTGTAATGATCTCTGAAATGTAAATTATAATACATAATAAACCCATGTTTATCTTTATAAACATGATTAATTTTACTTGTGATGTTTTCTATATGGGATGATTAGCCTAATCCTCATGAACATGTGACACTAGCAGGTGGTATCAGACATGAACTGTACAGAATGCGAACAAGATTAACTTTAATACAAGGAGATAATGGCGCAAAAGCGAATTTCTGATTTTTTTAAATGCCCATCCCAGCAAAAACTTTCCAAAATAGGCATCCAAACAACACCAGCTGCCAACCCGACGTAAGTGAACCAGCCCCCCCAAACCCCCCCCCCCCCCTTCACCCAACACGGACACACACAGCACCCCCAACCGAAAACATCTTCCCGCACATGAAGTGTTCTCTATCAAGGAATAGTTCACTTAAAAAAATTTAAGAAAATTCTGTCACTATTTGCTCATCCTCATGTAGTTTCACATTCTAATGTCTTTCCTTCTTTTATAAAACAAACTAAGAAAATTCTAAATGATGTTCAGGATGTTCTGTCTATCATAGACTAAATAGACTAAGCTCAAAAAGACAATAGAAAATCGTGAGAAGATCGTGGCAATAGAAAAAGTGAGAGTAAAAACATTTTTATGTAACAAAATTCTATTTCAAATAAATGCTGTTCTTTTGAACTTTCCGTTCATCAAAGAAAGGGAGGGGGGGTTTAATCAAGAAAATCAACATATTAGAATAATTTATGAAGGATCATGTGACACTGAAGACTGGAGTAATGGCTGCTGAAAATTCAGCTTTGCCATCACAGAAGGAAAAAAAATAATTAAACAGAGAACAGTTTTTAAAATTGTAATACTATTTCAGATATTACTGTTTTACTGTATATTGCAGCCTTGGTAAGAATATGAGACTTCAAAAGCATTACAAACTCTAAACCTTTGAAAAGCAGTGTATATAAATATATAGTCACTTGAAAATATATCATTGGATGTAAATTACCATCTATAAACATCTTGTTTTGTGTTCACCAATAGAAAGTAATCATGAGGCTTCAAATTACTTGAGGGAGAATTAATGATAAAAATGTTCATTTCTGGGTGAACAATTCCTTGAAATAAATTGGTTTAATATATATAACATTAGTTATTTTAAATTACTTAAATTTAAATTTAAATCATTTAAATATGATTTATATCCCAGTATAAATCATATATGAACTAAGCCATTTGTGGGTTGATTTTCTGCAGAGTCTTAAAACTGTGCCTCTGTAGTGCTGTCAAAGCAAAAAACGACTTTTGGCTCAACCAGTGGTGTGTGAGTTTACGTGTTTTGTTGTCTGAACAATAACAAACGGGCAGACTGTTTCTTTTTTTGTCTTTTATCCAGACGGTGTGGCAGAATTCCCAGTAGCTATATAGAGACTCGCTGCACATCATCACGGATCCAGTCTGTAATTCCCCCTCAGAGCAGTGAGGACGCACATCCTCTTTGAAGGGAAATGACTCACTCAGTTTCCTGCGCTTGTTGTTTTGAGTCTGACTGATTTATGAGTTTATGGAGGGCTTTGGTAACACTCACGGAGGGTTTCTGTGAGCGTCGGGTTGCAGATAACTATGTTGATTTCTATCATAATCACATTTCTTCTCCACATCTAAGGGAATGTTGACCTGAAGATGAGTTTCAGTTTATCCTGGCACTGTGTAAACTTCTGCTTCAGTGCTAAGAGAGGCAAACACACACACACACAAACACATTTAAAACCCATTAATTTCCATTACCTCCCCTCAAGCTGAACAGTGCGTGGTTGTTTCTCTCAGTCGTCTGTATTTAGGCTGCCAAGTCAATCTTGCACAGTAAGCTTATCTACACGGCGCTTAAAGACAGGCTCAGGATTAGCTGGGCCTGACTCACTATGACAACGCACCAACAAACCATTCGTACATACAGACGTATACAATCTGCATTTTTATTACATTGTTTAGAATACTTGATTCTGATCGGTCAGTCATTGGCATTCTGTGGTCAAATACTTTTGTATAATGACCGGTAAACTGTATACATGACCACTGTCCCTGGCAACCAATCCTAGTTTAATGCCATGGTCAATTTCTTCTAACACAGTTAAGTTCAATTCAAATCAATATTGAATGTCCATTTATCATTATTTATTTATTTATTCTATTTATTTATTTTGGTCAGTAGGCATGTAATAGGTGGGATAATGTGCAGTTTGCTGGTCATTATCTTAAAATAAGCCCCTTCAGGCCTGATCATATATATATATATATATAATATATAATATATATATAATATATATATATAATATGCTACATAATGGCAGTGACAGCCTGCCCCATATAGGCTCTGCTATTTGGGCATGTTGTCACAAATAAGGCAGTGTGTGTTCAGCAAACTATTTTTCTGGCAATAATGGTGGAAATGCGGCCCAAAGCCATGTAAAATCTGATATCAATCCATCAAAAACCTCAAAAAAGCCAATTTCTCAGCTTTATTGTAGGCTTAGTTACTGCATTTTGTCAGTTTGCAGGGCAGTGCAATTTCCCTCTAAAAACCTTTAGAAATTTATTTGGAGTAGAAAAAGTTGTCAGGAATGGTTTGTGATCATTTTGCGGAGTCATCAAGTCGCCATCTTCAGAGTCTGAACATCCCTTATATCTCTTTCTTTCTCATGTACCTGTACGTACCCAGAAGCACACACTCGACCGGCCTTAGGGAACCAAAAACAAACAGTGTTAAATTGCAAAGCATGCAGGTTGTTGGAAGCCCTTGTCATCTGTTCGCCTGTCAGCTGTTTATTATCAGCGCTCAGGTGTATAGATATGAAACAATAGGAACTCCAGGAAAATGTAAATTCCCATGACAAAACTCAAAAATGTCAGTAACCTTGCAAGAGTGACTTTCTGTCCGATTTCAGTCTGTCAGATGTTTCTCAGCATGCCTCAGTTTTCTCAAATTGTTGAAGCTGCAAAATGCAAAATAAAATTCATAACATACATTTTAGTTTAGTTTATTAATTTCCCGCTTATCTTTAAAAATTGATTTAAAATGAGAAAGTTGATTAGTTAACTGATTAGTTTCTCATCAGTCTTTGAAATTAATTGGTTAAATGAAGATGTGTGATAGATAGGATGCTTACTTCATTTGAATACTGTACATTACCTGCAAATTCAACCTACAAAGATATTTTAATACATCAGACAGGCTAATAATAATAATAATAATTATTATTATTATTATTATTAACATGAAAAGTAAGATAAATAATAATAATTAATGTTGATATTATTCAAACAAAGTAAATTTATTAAAACAACAACAACTATTATTTTTCATTATTATTGCCACAACAACAATATAATTAATTAAATAATAATAACTATTATTATTATTTTATATTACAACAACAAAATATCTAATAATTATAAACATTAATAATAATAGCAATAACAATAATGTTCTTTTTATGTTTTTGATGGATGGTGCATGTTTGTTTTGTTTCTGAGTCTGCTGAAAATAATGGAATAAAAACAACAACAACAACAACAACAACAAAAAACATCGGGCCAGAACCCCCCTCCTCTTCCCAATGTGTGGAACATTCCTTAGTGCCCTTTGTTACAAGCTGCCCCCCAAACTGTGAACGTGAAATACATTTTAACAAGCTAGACCTTTCCTGAATTGTTTTGCAATAGCATAAATCCATCAGTATGAAGTATGGAAATGTACAACTGTGGAATTTTCCATGAGGGAGCCTCCATTTCCCCGGCCCAAAGCCGTTGGGGTAGCAGCCTGCTGCGGGGGCCTCTTTCAGCCTAATTGACTACAGGGTCTCACCTGTGGCTGCATAATTACGGGTTTCAGCACTGCAATATTGGCAGTTGCTTTCACTGCCTCCCTCCTGAGGTTATCCGCTGGGGTTAATGAATTTCAACTGATAGTGTACGAGCCGTTGTAATCCCCTGGGTCCTCGAACACAGCACACACACTAATGCCCTAAGGCAATGCTACACCCTTTAACCACCAAGAAAGACTTTCCAATGGAGCCTCATGCCTACAGATGGTCAACAATGGGTGCAGAGGCCACACAGTCCATCTTGTCTACAAATTTGCAAAGAAACAGATTTTCTTAATCAGCTTCCTCATTATCAAGCTGTTCATGGTCTCTCTTCTCCTGCTGTTGGCCTATTCAAAGATTCGCCAGTCTGTTGAAGTGCTCTGTAGAGAGAGGCAGAGGCAGGAACAGGATTTTGAAAGAAAACATGCATCCTATTCAGCCAGTTGAATTTGAACACTTGTGAACAAAGCTACCATTGGTTAAGAGGTGTTATTTTTTGAATATTTGAATGTAAACATGTCAACAAATATATATGACTAGCTCTTTCATATCTCAATATTCCTCTTGTGGTAGGGGTGGGCGGTATGACCAAAATCTAGGTATTAATATCATGGTATGAATTATTTTCTATAGCATTTACAGTAAATATCACAATATTTTGTAATATTGAACCTAAAAAGCAAAAAGGCCCTAAAAGAATGAATGCAATGAATTGCTGCTTACATGTGCATGCAATTCACTTATTAAAGACTTTTCACCTATTTAAGATGTATGTATTTGTTTGTTTACTTATTTACTTTTTTATTTAAAAGTTTGGGTTCAGTAAGGTCTTTTATATTCACCAAGGCTGCATTTAGCTGATCAGAAATACAGTTATATTGTAAAATATTATTACAGTTAAAATGACTTTTCTATTTGAAAATATTTTAATAATGTAATTTATTCCTGTTATGAATTTGCAGCAGCCATTGCTCCAGTCTTCAGTGTCCCATGATCCCACAGAAATCCTTCTAATATGCTGATTTGGTGCTCAAGAAACATTAATTATTACTACCATTCAAAACAGTTGTGTTCCATATATTTTGGTGGAAATATTGGTACATTTTTATCAGTTTTTTCTTTTGTAACATTATTAATGTCTTTACAGTCACTTTTGATTAGTTTAATGCATCATTGCTTACTAATGTCTAATCCTGACCCCAAACTTTTGAACAGTAGCGTGTGTGTGTGTGTGTGTGTTGCACAAATCACTCGGCATGTTTGCACTCTGACATTTCATACCAGTGTTTATCCTCCACCCTTTATCTGTATTTCTTTCTTAGCCTCAACTCTTAAAGTTTGGCAGTGAAAACTCAATTTGTTTTGTCTTCTAAATCCAATATTTGATTTGAAAATGTCACACTGGCTTTCATTAATGAATCAGAAAAGCCACCTGCATTTTGGTGCTATTTATTTGAGCCAAAGCTGCATTTGAATTCGATCAGATCAGACCCACCCACTCATTCTGCCGTAAGTTAATTTGACTAGATGGATTGATGCAGGAGGTTAATAACTAGAGATGTGACGGCAAAAATACATCAGGCCTCTCTCTCGCTTGCTTTCTCTGGCACGAGATCCATGGTGGTTTAAAAACTTTGATCTTCTGTGAGGGGATGAATAGCCCATCGCTTATCACCTGCCTCACTGTTGTCTACTTAACACTTAGCCTCAGACGGAGGGCATGACAGTTTCAAATCCAGTGCAAAAAGAAGCTTTTAAATAAACAAACTTTGGAAAATATTATATAACCACCCGCCGTTCTAAATGTGACACTTGGCAATTTAAGCATGGCGGTGCTTTATATGAGTTCAATTGTAGGAATCATTTCACTGTACACATCAGACAAAGTTCATCTTAACCAAGTGCCTTTGCTTTAAAGGAATGGTTCATCCAGAAATGAAAAACATGTCATCAGATTGCTGAAGAGAACTGTTGTATCTTCATGGTTTCATTATCACCAAAAGCTCAGATAATGACTGAAAAATCATTATCTGATTATATAAAACACCCCCCAAAAAACACCCTAAATGTAGTCCATGTCACTTGTAGTAACCTATATATTCTTTTAAAGAACTAAAAGTTTTTTTTTTTTTTTTTTTTTTGGAAAATGTGATAAAGAATGAGATTTCAGAGCTTATTATAACTATTATATGACTTTAAATACAGCCATGATTCATATGGCTCAGGTTTTAATGTTATTTTATTTATTTATTTAGAGCTTTTTATGGAAAAGAGCTGCTCAAGGATTGAAAATCTCTGAAATTTACAGTAAACTGCCAACAGCTGTGGTTGCCAGAACTTTACATTCAAAATATGGTAGCAACATCTTACGTTTTACAGATTTAACTTAGATTTATAGTTAAAAAAAACATAACTGAAATAATATTAATATACCAAATTACTTATATCTTCTGACAACCACTTTTTCACTTTTTTTTGACTGTTGCATTTTGCAGTCCTTTATTGGTAATAATTGTTAAAGTAAAATAGTACTGATATTTGGAAAGACTTAGAGTAATTTTAAAGAGTAAATTACTTTTTTGGGATTTTTATTGTGTTTGTGTGTAATGTATTTCTTTTGAAGATTTAAGTTTAATGTCTTTAAATAGTCATTTAGTTTTTATTTATGTATCCACTTCAATATATTAGAAACAAAATCAAGAGGCAGTCTGAGAGAAAAATCACTTAATAATCACAGCTCTCTTCTCCCCCCTTTCCTCTAAGTGTGAAATAACACTTGTCCATGAACCGTGGCTTAGGGTCAAATGTAAACAGCATCCACACAGCTGTTTGATTTCAAATGTTCAAAAAATGCCATCGCCGTGGTGACTGACCTGTTATGATTCAACAGTGAAGGCCCATGATTGGCCAACTGCTGGAGGCTCTGCTATGTGTTTTTGTTTGAATAAACCAGCTGGCACGCGCCGAGGTGAATGAATGCGTGAGGCCCCTCAAACACACACACACAATTTGTGGGTAGGACTCATCTGTTGACATAACGATAGACCGCGGGCCCTGGGGGTGGGTATGTGTAAGGAAACATTGCCTGACTGATCTGTTGGTGTGTATTATGTGTGAAAACAATGGCAGGCACGAGCAGCCTATTGTCTGAGTGAAAGCAAGACATAAGGTACTCAACCACCACCCCCTCTATTAAGCATCGCCCACCATATTGCCAAAGTATCCATTCATTTCAAAGTAAACGAAAAATGCTCTTTAAAAAAAAAAAATTTTACTAACCATATAGGTCATTATAATTATATTAAGATATTATAAATGCATGAGCCTTGATTTAAATATTTAAACACAAGCAAACATGCAAATGTATGTTTTAGAAAACATGCCTTTCATAACCATAAGGTATTATAGTTATATGTCCTAAGGTACATAAAAAATACATGTGAAGCACATATTAAAACAGGAAAATGGTAATAAAAAAAGTAAAAAGGGGGGAAGGGAACGAAATAAAGGAAGGGTTAATATAAAAGTAGATGCACTGGTCAACCAGCTATAAATCAGAACCGTTTTTTTTTGTTTTATTTTGGCCGACCTCTTTTCTAGAATCGTACAAAAACTGCATTGCAATCATTTCCCAAAATGTAATTTGTGTAGAATTTTTATGAAGTCTGTAAAGAGGAAAAAATACTGTACCAGGCAGATCGAGCTCTGACAAATATGCCTATGTAGCACTACTGTCTGTTCAAAATAAATGAAAAAATACAATTCCTGTTGTACCGAACTTAAATCGAACCGTGACCCCAAAACCAAGGTATGTAATTTGCGCATTTCAATTAAAACCTGTGAAAAAAACACATTCCTACACTGATGGTAGGGGAGAGAAAAGAGCAATTGTATGAGAGGGTATAAAGGAGAGAGGCTGTTTTCATCACAATGTCGCCCATATGTTAGACAGTAACATTTACGGCTTCAGATTGGAGCGACTGGGATGTCAGTGTGTGTGTGTGTGCGTGCGTGCGTGCGTGCGTGCGTGCGTGCCTGTGTGTGAATTATGAGCACAGTGAAGAAGGCCACACAGGCCGAGCACGGCAGCCATAAAAAATTGGTCATAATAGTGAGATCTCCCCACGGCAGGGAGCAATCTATTTGGTGTATATTTGTGTGTACAGTTGTGACAGTTGATGAGTTTCCTGCCGATATTACCTGGGTGTAAAATAGATCTCAGTATAGCCATAGGTGGTGGATGAACAAGATGAAATCCAAATATGTTTAAAACAAGCAATCATAGGAAATGGCTAAGAGGTTTCTGTAAAACAAGAAAGATGCTGTTAGAATTTTACTTCAGTTTTAAATGAGCTATATTGTTTTTGACACATAAAATTTGTTTCACAGTACCTAAAATATTCAACATTCTACCACCACAACATTTGTATTGATCTGTTTTTGTGGGGTTTAGTAAATAAGTGAAAGAATTTATACAAACACAGGTAAATACACAAATATACACATATCGAAAATGAACATATTTCTGTGGCTGGCATATTTACAACAGAAGCTTCTGCAACTATCTGCACTTTTGGCCTTGTTGACTTTTAGAAAATCAACTTTTATAAAACACTTTTCACACTCTCGTAGTTTAATTTATCAACTAACAATGTCCAAAAATAGATATACATGTATCAGAGGAGTCATTCCTTTTTCTTTTTTTTTTCTTTTTTCTTCTTAATGACATTTCCATAACATCCGTCTTAATAGCATTTTGTGGTAAAAATTACATTTAAACCATTTTTAGAATAAACCGAATCCTTGCTAAGGCTAATTTCGGAGGTGGCTAGCATTTACGTATCGTACTAACACCATTACACAATATAATTATTAATATACTGTAGGGCCTACTTGCATAATTTTATACTGTACTTGAATAATTTTACAAAATGACAGCTTGATTGAGAACTATGGACAATAAAATTATTCTGTATATATTTTTCTAACCCATTTTTCTTTGTTTTCTTCACAGTCACTTAATATTTCATCTCAAGCCCTTCATTGATAATAGTATCTCCTTAGTAAACAGCTACAAAAACAATTGAAAAAATGTTTATTAGTGGTAAAACTCGGTTGTGGCTGAAATGACGCCACAACTGAAGCACAGTAGTATTTATGTGTGTGTGCGTGTGTGTGTGTGTGTGTGTGTGTGTGTGTGTGTGTGTGTGTGTGTGTGTGTGTGTGTGTGTGTGTGTGTGTGTGTGTGTGTGTATATATAAATATGTATATATAACTATATATATATAAATGTGTGTGTACTGTATACAGCTTTGATTTGTGCATTTAAAATTTGTTTACATTTTCAACTCCAATTACCGAAAGCGTTTTTTGTGTGTGTGTGTGTGTGTGTGTGTGTGTGTGTGTGTGTGTGTGTGTGTGTGTGTGTGTGTGTGTGTGTGTGTGTGTGTGTGTGTGTGTAAATAAATAAGTACATTTAACAAAATATCTGTAAAAATTTATTATGGGTTTTCATAAGATGGAAAGTGTGTATCTGTGACAAGTGTAAAACAAAAAACTACACAAAGGCATTTTAAAAGTAGCAAAAATAAATGATAAAGGCATGATAAAACATTTCCAAGACAGTTTTAATGTGGCCATCATGTAACAAAGTAAAAGCTGAAATCTGCTAGTTTGAATAAAAATCATCCCTTGTGTCTGTAGGTTAACAAAAAAACACCATTAAAAAAAAAAGTGTTTTGCTCCATCTTGCTCCAAAAATATCCCAGCAATAATGATTTGGTAGCATAAATCTTGTTTGGTGACACTTTGCACATCAGGCAATAAGCAACCTCTGTGTAACAGAGCCAACAGTTGGGACCTTCCAGAGGAAAAGCTCTGATGGAATAACAGCACTCATGCATAAAAGAGAGCAATCACTCACTCCATCTCTCTCTGACAGTCTTCAGTTATGGGTCCTGAGTAATCTCATTTCGTTTATCATCAAATATCAAATTTCTCTCTCTTATTGGCAAAACCACACACTGACGGAATTACTGGCGGATATAGGGCCCCAAAATATCACAGCCTCTTTATCCCAGTGTCTCTTGACACCAAATGTCACCCTCTAACTTTGTTACGACTTTAAATATTACAGTGGCCCAGAGCTCTGGGAGTTCTCCACAGCCTCAGGTGTTTGTTTTGATTTATTTATTTTTTATGAATTTAAGCAAGACAGCGAGATAAAGAGTTTGACGGGTTATAATCCGGGTGGCGCACAGTGACACTGAGCATCTGTGATTTTACCAACATCAATGTTCTTTGAGCTGCAAAGTTCACAAAGAGAGACACAGAGAAAATGAGAGATTACACAGACTGAACAGAGAAACGAGACAAAGTGAAGCTGAAAAATAAGAGATGAAGATCCCAAGTTCACAGATTGATGTGATTTCGTTATTTTTATTTCAAGCTTCAGCCGTCTGTGGCTGTTGATCTTTTATCAAACCGAGTCGTCACAGGTACTTCTTTCATTTTTTCCTTCTGTTTTAATGTCAAAATATTAACAACTGAAATATCTGATTTTGTTATATCAAGAATCAGAGATCCAGGTCTAGCCATGTTTTGACGGTACTAGGAGCCCAGGTAAATCTGTATTTCACAAGCACTATTTGTGTGACATCTTAAAAAGAAATCATGGCCCCTTCAAATCGCAATTAGTTTAAAATAGAGTAGTGACATATCTTTATTCAGGCTACAACATTAAGAACTGCTGCTCAATAAAACTGCTCCTAAACAATAATTTAAGGAAATTACACCTATATCTAACTGCAGTTGTCACTCCAGAAGCTTTACTAAGTGACCATAGTTCATTTCAGTTCTCTGAAACAAGCATCTTCTGTGCCAAATACCCAAAAGGCCATTACCTTCAAAAAAGTCAAACAGCAGGCCTACAGCAGTAGTCAAAAAATATTTTCAACATGACTTTTGGGCCAACTGCTCCATGTAATTAAGAGATGAATAATTCGGCCAGGAATTAAATTACCACACAACGCTGCTGTTGTTTCAAAACTACTAGGTAGTTCAGCCAAGAATTTTCTGCTGAGTGGTGGGAGAAAAATATTTCTGATTCAGGCAGCAATAAAATCACCAGCTAGAACCTGTTAAGTGCCACAGTTGTATCAAATGTAATTGTCACAAATCCGGTTCATGAACTTCTGTCCAATTGCCACCAGAGATCACTTTTCCATTATATTGACTCTCTCACTACACAGACTTTCACATGTCACCCCGGACTACATTTCCCATCATCCATTGCACTGATTACACACACAGCTGCAACCAATCAAACACACTTTATAAGCCATGGACTTCCTCTTTCAAATCGCCGAGTATTGTTTGCACTTATCTCCCTGTCAGTGACAAAGCAAAAAGCAAAACATTTTGCAAAAAAAAAGCAACATTACGGAGCCAGTTCCCGGTACTAGTTTCGAGTTCCTAGTTCTAGTCTAAGTCTAGTCATGTCTTGTTTTCCTGATTGCCTGTGTCCTGATTATTTAGCCTGTCTGTTGGATTACCCGTTTGTTTCGCCCTCAGGATTATGTTCGCCGTCGTTTGACCCGCGCCTGTCCTTGGATTACTCCATACCTACAACATACTTGTTTGCCATTGTCTTACCCTCGCCTGTTTCATGACCACATCTTTAAATAAAGCTCTGCATACTGTATGAATCCATACGTTTCACATTCTGATTACTCTGTTACAGTAATACAGTTACCATCTGGGGATATATATAT
>NW_015505199.1:2909697-2920185 GCF_001515645.1 Sinocyclocheilus grahami | reverse complement strand
TATATATATATATATATATATATATATATATATATATATATATATATATATATATATAATGTATAATAAATGCAGCCTTGGTGAGCGGAAGAGACTTAAAAAATAAAGAGCACAAACTTTTGAACAGTAATTTATAATAACAAAAATCAATAATTCCCAATGTTAGAATTATGTCACATACAGTATAGAATTTATTTCAAAGGATTTTGTGATGTATAAATCCGGAGCACAAGGCCCTCTGTAATGCCAACGTCTGAACAACAACAACTCCAATCTTACCAAAAACTAAAGCACATCTGAATGAGTACATAAGATCTTAGACACCCTCTGTTAATAACTGCAAATCAAATGTCATTTGGAAAATGAATCCTGCTCATGTTTCTGATACACACCTCTCCTGATGATAAATGTCTTCATATATTAGCTCATTACATTCATGTTCAAGCTCCATTACACATAACACACTACACATAATTACATATGAACAATTTTTGCACTAGAAATATGTCTATTACAGCAGTTCCATTACTATTAGCATCTGCTCATCAATTCAATCTGCTGGAATAATTAGAAATGATCCAGGTATCATTTCGATTTACAGCAAGAGAAAAAGGGAGAGAGAACGATAAAAAGCATCGTGGGCAGTGTACACATGAATTTATGTAGCATCTGCAGGAACAGGTGGAGAGAGTGTTTTGAGCCCTGTGGTGAACTGTGCTGCATTGTTTTATTGGGTAGGGAAAATAAAATCTGTGACTGGAAAACTTTAAGACTGCTGGAAAGTTTGAATATCTGACCAAACCGTTTCAGAAGGAGAACAAAATCTAAAGTCCTCTGAAAACACTTAGAATGCACAATGATCTTGGTAGAAAAATGGTAAACAAAATATGACACAGGCTCGGTTCAACGGAGTTCGAGTCTCTTATATCCAGAATTTGCAGTATGGGTGTTGGAACGGTGCCTACAGTATCGCTTTGGAAGCACCTCATTAACACATCAGCAAGCATACATTCACATAAATTCCTCAATGTACAACACTATCTCACAGAAACAGAGGAAGGTGGTCCTCATTAACTCTAACCCTCAGACGGGTAGCAATTTTCAACTGGGAGTCCATGGTTATTGCTTCTAAAAATAAATTATGTCTTCTGAAATTTCCAAGGCACAAGGGGAAGCACATCTCGTTCATCCAGGTTGTTTTCAATCTATCAACTATGTAAATGATTGATTAAACTGCTTTCCACCCTCTGCTGTGGGAGTACATTTCAGAGAATGACTGCATCAGAAATAGTTGACCATTTAAATTGGAGCCCAACACAAACTGACCACACCAAGCTGGTGTCATCAGTTTCATAAACCTCACTCTAAACATGCAGAGGTTACAGAAAAAGTGGAGGGAAAGAAAAAAAATGATTTTGTCTTTCCTTTAAAAGTTAAAGGTGCAATTTCAGCCATTTTGCAGTAATTTCCACCATTTTCAAACTTTAACTACATTTTTTTTCTGTCCTTTGCCATCCAAAAACATGTCAGGTTACCTGAAAGTGCAAAAATTCACATTAATGAAACATATGGCTGGTGACTCTTTAGAGGTGTTTACGTTCGGTCACTTAATGCATGTTTACTGAATGAACAAGTATTCAATGACAAGACCAAGTATCCACTACTGTCCAAAAGTTTGGGGTCGGTAAGGTTTTTCTTTTTTTTTTTCGTTTTTGAAAGAAGTCTCTTGTGCCACACAGGCTGGATTTATTTGATCAAAAATACAGTAATATTGTGAAATATTACAACAATTTAAAATACCTGTTTTCTATTTTAATATATTTTAATATTTGATTTATTCCTGTGATGGCAAAGCTGAAGTTTCAGCGTCATTACTCCAGTATTCAGTGTCACATGATTCTTCAGAAATCAATCTAATATGCTGATTTGGTGCTCAAGAAACATTTCTTATTATTAACAATGTTGTAAACAATTTGTGCTGCTTAATATTTTTGTATATATATTTTTTTATAACCAACTTTTGAATGATAGTGTAAATTCATCCAATATGCATTTGAGATGGATAGCAATCCCAAGAGATACTTCTCCCCATCATCATACGCTTGCTTGAGAGACCCACAATCCACAAATAAATAGTACAGCTCAAGAATTTACATCCGTTCTGCAGAGACACATTTATGTGGCCAAGTGTAAATGGAATGATAGCAATCCGATCAATCAATACATATAAAGTGACTAAGTATTAATATGCCCTTTTTTTGCGGTTTACAGACCCTAGCGCTGTCATAAAGACCGGTGCAGTTTCTCAAGACACCTATTGATATCTGTCATGTAGGGACATTTTATGTGTGCTATTCCAAAGGAAATAAAAAAAGAAATACAAGTAAAAAATAAAAACTGCCCTCCATCCACTAAATTTCTCAGGACGATTGCATCAGAAATTGTTCAAAATAAAAATTGGTGTTTATGAAGCACAACTCAAAACTGACCACAGCATTCTGGTCTCATCAGCTCCATACACCTCGATTTAGTCAAGAAGCGAGTTGGCTAAACACTTTATTATGCGCAGAGGTTACAGAGAAGGTGAAATTAAATGTGTTTTTGTCTTTCCCTCCATAGATAACAGGAGTAATACGTGCTGAGTCACTGATCAGACTCTCTAACCTCTTGCTCGCAACATAGCGAGATCACATTGACATTTTTATCAAACGCTTTCTATCTCTCCCTGCATTCTTATACTGACTTCACCTGCTCTTTATCTACCTCTCTGAAATGCACGCCATAGGTATTTCCCTCAACGAAATACAATTATCCAAACTAGGTTTTGTGCAAGTCCCTAAAAAGCAGTGCTCGTCACGAATAATTTACCCTGTGGGTATTTTCTTCATTAATCTTAGCCAATTTTATTAATGGGAATGAAAAGCAAAATAATGGAAATATAATTGGCTAAATTGACAAAGAAGCATGGGGAACCTGCAGAGAGGGGAATGGGGAGCTACTGGTGCATTTCAGGCAGACTTGACTTCCCCTGTTCGACAAGTCATCGACTTTCGACACATTCACATGCACACTGAGTTTTCCAGTGCTAATAAAACAGTCAAAAACACTTTTACTCCTCCATTCTCTGTGAGAAGGCATATGACGAAAGGCCTACGAGTCAGAACAAGATACGTGGTCTCCTAACCAGATCCCACGCAGTGAACTCTGATAGCTGAGGGTGGCTTCAGTATCGCAGCTGGGCGGTACTGGGATGAAACAAATTACGGGGTTTAGCTTTCCGCAGATTCTGGAACCAAATAAATGTGGGGGAAATAGAGACCTGGACCTTGGTGCTGGGCTCTAAAAGTGGGAGAAGAAGTGAGGAATGATCAGATTCCATCCAGCGCTGGCAATAAACACGCTCTTTTCTTCTTTCTGAAGACAATCAGAGGGCCGAATTGTTTCTCCTGAGGTACCCTGCAATTTGCAGCGTGCAGATTCAGGGATTAACGTGTGATTTGACACCCGTGAGCTGGAATAAGTGGTCGGTCTCCATGGTGAGCAGAAACCAGAGAAAGCAATGCCTCCTTGCTTGCAGAGTGGCATTGTTAAATCTGCTCACCCAATATAGAGTTCAGAATGGAATTAGTGTACAGTATGTACATAATAAGCAATTTAACTCTAAGACAAATGCCAGCAGCCCCGTGGAGATCTTAAGTAGCACTCTAAGGGCAATTTATTTTAGGGTATGGATACTCTCCGAACAGAATTGCAGACAAAGAGACTTTTAGAGTGCTTTTATGTTGCCCCCAGGCCTTGATTAGGTGGTTGAGAAGTAATATGTAGTCCTGTTCTCTTATCATGCACTTAATAGAGTGTCTTTGGTGTGGGAGTCATGTGTTTACTTAACTTCGTGTTTCAGTAGGATGGCTGCATTTCATAACCACGAACCGACTGTCAAATTACCTATGTGAGAGACATGATTTTTAGTTTTATTTGTTTGCATCACATTACACCTTTAAGTGTTACAATATTACATTACTCATTAAAAAAAGTTATTATGTTAAAATGTTACTTTGTATTGAAAATATGGATCAAGTTGCACTATCATCAAAAGTTTGGGGTGAGGGTTTTTTGGTTTATTTATTTATTTGAAAGAAATTAATACTTGTATTAAGCAAGGATGCAGTAAATTAATCAATTGACAGTAAAGAATTTTACATTGTTACAAAATATATATTTCAAATTAATGCTGTTCTATTGAACTTTCTAGTCATCAAAGAATCCTGAAATAATAATAATAATAGTTTCTTGAGTGGCAAATCAGCATATTAGAATGATTTCTGGAGGATCACTGAAGACTAGAGTAATGGCTGCTGAAAATTCAGCTTTTCCATCACAGGAATAAATAACATTTTAAAATATATTAAAATAGAAATCAGTTTGTAAATAACATTTCACAATATTACAGTTTTTTCTATATATTTAATCTAATAAATGCAGCCTTGTTGAGCATAAACAATGTCTTTTAAAAACAGTAGTGTGTATATATTGTATATGCTATTGGATTTTTTTTTCTTACCCTTCTGACATTGCAGGCAATGACAACATAAGTGTGGGAGTCATGTGTTTACTTAACTTCGTGTTTCAGTAGGATGGCTGCATTTCATAACCACGAACCGACTGTCAAATTACCTATGTGAGAGACATGATTTTTTGTTTTATTTGTTTGCATCACATTACACCTTTAAGTGTTACAATATTACATTACTCATTAAAAAAAGTTATTATGTTAAAATGTTACTTTGTATTGAAAATATGGATCAAGTTGCACTATCATCAAAAGTTTGGGGTGAGGGTTTTTTGGTTTATTTATTTATTTGAAAGAAATTAATACTTGTATTAAGCAAGGATGCAGTAAATTAATCAATTGACAGTAAAGAATTTTACATTGTTACAAAATATATATTTCAAATTAATGCTGTTCTATTGAACTTTCTAGTCATCAAAGAATCCTGAAATAATAATAATAATAGTTTCTTGAGTGGCAAATCAGCATATTAGAATGATTTCTGGAGGATCACTGAAGACTAGAGTAATGGCTGCTGAAAATTCAGCTTTTCCATCACAGGAATAAATAACATTTTAAAATATATTAAAATAGAAATCAGTTTGTAAATAACATTTCACAATATTACAGTTTTTTCTATATATTTAATCTAATAAATGCAGCCTTGTTGAGCATAAACAATGTCTTTTAAAAACAGTAGTGTGTATATATTGTATATGCTATTGGATTTTTTTTTCTTACCCTTCTGACATTGCAGGCAATGACAACATATAGGCTACATCACAAAAAAAAGGTGCATTTCCTGACAGTGTACGGTTGTTCCGAGGCAACACCAAAATTCTGCTGCTTTGTCAGCTACAAATAATGTGTTTGACTGGATTTTGCTGAAGTACTTTGATTTATTATTGTTTATCAGCACTATTTTAACCTTTTACCACATAAATGTTGATATGAAGTGGAAGAAAACTTTGTTGCATTCTATATGTTACTGATAAGCATGACACACACTCAGGGAGAGGTTTTCAATTGTATGTGTGTAGTGTGTTTAAAAATGTCTATAGCGTGTGATAGTAAAACCACACAAAGATGAAAGTGTACATTATGTCCAATGCATTTCCCCTTAGACAGCATTCTAGAGGTGTGTGTGTGTCAGGGTTTTTCTGAAGGGACACGTCAGAGGGCAGTGGTGTTAATTATCTCACTGCACTGCAACGTCAGCAAAACACCCTCATTGCTTTTAATTGGCCCACAGCGTCCTTTCTAATCTGTTCATTAGGCTCCAATATAAGCACTGTACACTGTGCAGATACAAGGCGTAGAGAGGGCAAGAAATTTCTGATCCAGAGCAGAAAACACTATAGGTAAATTACATGTTCACACTTCAAAAATAAATAAATAATACATCTTATTCGTCAGTATTTCTGTCTTGAAAAATATAAATAATCTAAATATTACTAAAAACAATATTAATTTACTTGAGAAATAAAACTGAAAGATACTACTTTTTTTAGGGAATGCTGATTATATTTAATTAAGTTTAAGTTAAGATTATATAAATAAAATCTGCAAATAGATTTTATTTATATATTTTTTTAAGCATGCATCTAACAACATCAGTGAGAATCACAATTTTAGATCTGTGATTGTAAGCGGCGTTCTGCTGGTGTTGTGGTGTTGGTTTGTCACACATAGAAGTGATCAAAAAGAGACTTTGCTTTCACGTTGTGTTAGACAACACAATGAAAAGAACCTAACAATAGACTGACTCAAGTCTGACGCTTACAAAGAGCAATACTGCCAACTATGAGAGGAATTCAATTTAATATGACAAATATTTGAAAGCAGCAATCCATCATCTTAGTCATTTAAATTTTCCTATTCAAAAGTAGCACTCAAAGAAAGAAACGAAACAAGCCTCTAAGTTTCATCAATTCAACAGCGATATGTCCTCGCGGATCCTCTTGGAACAAAGAAGTTTGCCTTCGCCATAATAGATAGTCGAGTTTGACAAAGTGGCGTGTCAGACTACCTCAGTGAGAAATATATCCTAAACAATATATTTCATTGGGAATACAGTTTGGGAATAGTCTGTACTCTTTACCTGTTCTATTACGGAAGTCTTATGAGGATAGGATAAAGAAGTCTTTATAACATTTGAAGCTTCCACCCGCGTTGTGCATACAGTAAATGTTTTTTTCTTGTGGCAATGAAGACAATATAATTTAAGTTAAATTAGGTCATTTCCTTTTTCCATTTGTGGCTCACAGAATAAATGTGCCTTCAGATTAGTGCAAATTGCTACATAGTGTTAGATGTGAAACATAAACTCAAACTTTAGAGTTAAAGAAACAGTCATTCGAAATGGCAAGATATATTTTTTCTCTTTGGGGATTTTAGTGCTTAAACATAACAAACATTAGCCATTAGATGCATGTAATTAATTCAGAACGTGCAACACAGGGCAAATTATAGATTTATTTTGCTTTTCGTTTGTCTGTCTCAAGGTGCACAACATGTCCCATTTATTAGCATCTCTGCTCCTTCCCTTGAGTTGTGTTCACGTTATTCCCAAGCTACAGCCAAGTCTTGAGGCACTTCATTTTTCTTTAGGAAGCGAGAGGGTAACCCGGGCCAGGGGGTGCTGGGGGATTTTGGCTCCACCCCTTGGGCCTCATAATTTGAGTTTGAAACCTCAGAGGTCAGCCTGAATAATGGGCTCATCCTCACTAAAATGGGCCACGTCTGAAGCCTAGAAATTACTGGGGAATTCAAAGGAATATGAATTAGTACTTGTTATGGCGAGATGGACGCTAGTAACTCTGGAACCAGTGTAATATTTGTAGATCTACAACATTCAATTGCATTTAGTCTAACAATTTCAGGATAAAAATACCTCTAACTATGTGTATGTGTGTGTGTGTGTGTGTGTGTGTGTGTATATATATATATATATATACAGTATATACACACAGACACATTTTGCAAACTCCAAGTGTTAATGCGGCAAAGCTTTTCTGTCATTTGATTAATTTAAATGATTAGTTCAATTACGGTGATTCATTGAGGAATATGCAAATGGATATTGTTATGAGTAAGTCATTGAATCATTTACTGAATAGATTCATGGACCAAAACAAGTAATAAGTCATAGACTCAAACTCTTAATGTATTTGTTCAAAACACCTGTTTTCATTGAGTTTTGGCTTCATTTGGAACTATTTTCGCTGACGGAGCAAAAATGGACAAAGTAACTGGCATTATTGTGTTTTAAATGCAAGTTACTCAATATTATCTTATTGAATATATTATATAAAAATAGTTCCATAAAATAACTTTTATTTTAAAGTTCATGGTTAAAAGCAATATCGCATGTGCAATCTTGTTTTTCTCAATATCAGGATCAGAGGCTTCAATATTTGGGAGAGGCTGGTATGTAAATTAATACTGAATATAGGTTTGAATTGTACGTATATATTTACAGATAATTATCCTCATGCAAGATGTCTGCAAATATCTTAAAATAATCTGGTTAATTAATGATGGCAAATTAATACATAGCCGTGTCATTCTAATTCACTTGTTAATTTCATAGCGATTGAGCAAGCTTGATATACAGTATATACAGTATGTGTGTGTGTGTGTGTGTGCGCGCGCTTGTGTGTTCAGTATTATCCTGAAGCACTTAAATGAAAAGTTTAAGGGCCACAGTAATTTCACACACAAACATTCCTTGCTCTCCTCCTGTGAGTGAATTAAATATTTCTCTACGTTATTTCTTTTAAATAAAAATGCACTGCCTGCAGTTTTTCACATTTGTCAAATGTGAAGAATTGTCATGATAAATTATTCACCTGAAGCGGATTGTTTAAAAAAAATAAATAAAAAAAACATCCAGGGAATTTTACATCTAAAAATGACTGATGTTCTGATGTTTCATCAATCGACCTGTCAAACATAATTACATTTCCTCCATTGTTGCTACAAACTCACCAAATGTTTTAATTCAGAAGTAACTGACAGGGCATTTTTTGCACCTGACGTAGGTGATTCTGTTTTTTGTTTGGCCTCTGCAATTCATCTGACGCACATCCACACGTCCTGCCGTCTCCTCTCAAACCATCCGTTTGACAGCCCCGGGTATGAAAACATATGACTGCCGTATTTGTCCTATTCTGGAACTGCACTCATTGCTCACCTTCAAGGAGCTAAGCTTTCAGGTTTTGGTAGCTACTTTCCTACAACAGAAAACAAAGATAGTGATAGTAATGTTTACATACTGTATGAGTCAAGCCTATATTTGAACTATAATGTATATCACTCCTCTTAAACTGTGTTAATCTTAAAGGAATAAAGAACATTTGATAGGTTTTTCCCAATTCCCAGGTCATTTTCAATGGGAATATATTATTAATATTATTATTATTATGAATATATTATATTATGAATAATAATATTATTGTTAATATTCAAAATATTATTGTGCAAAGATTTGTATTATTCACAAACAAAAAGTATTTAGCTTTTATGTGGTAAAAGAACAACATTATACTGGCTGTTGTGATTTTATAAGAGACATCTATGAAGAAACAAATGCCTTTTGTTCATTTCATACGTTTTATTAACTTAATGTCTCTTACAGTAAAACAAGCCCATCCAAATTGCACATATGTACAAGTACAGCTTGTGTAACAGTGTAAAATGCATGTGACGCCTTCCTACATTCAAAATAAATTAATTTCTTAGTTTTGTCTCATAGATCTGTGATCCTACATGACTAAATCACACCTGCTCTATTAAAAAAAAATGTGAATCTCCACTGTTATATTGATTAATGCAGCTTTCTAAAGATAATCCAATGACTTGCAATCAGCTGCAGACCAGACAGCCAGGTGTGACTCTCTGCATTATCAGAGCGTTAATCTCCTTCTGTGTGTCCCCCTTCAACTCGGGTCGGGATCCCCCAGCATGTAGGATGAGTTTTGACCAGAACACACTCCATACAAGGCCTACTGATGGAAGGAGAGAATGAAAGAGAAGAAAGTGAGGGAAAAGAGGATTAGTGAAGCACTGAGCTCAGGACATCTGGGTAGGCCTTTATTAGTCTCGGCAAAAAGAAGCTAGAAGGGTTGTTTCTCCACGAGATGATTAGAGAGAGATTCGCATCATCCTTTAGTGCTACAGGAAAGGATCTACATAAGCTCTCTATGGAGCCTCAGAGGTATCCGAGGCCACGCTAGGACATCATGGCTCACAGCACTAATATGGACCCTCTGAGACTCTGTCGCCTCTTGCGAACGATGCACTCCAACTGCTTCTGTGTGCTTAAAAACCACTCACCGTATAGACTTTTTTGGCAGATTGTCAGCTTCTCCATGTGGACAGAAATTCAAAGTAAATCTGACTCCAGATTTAAAGCCAATTTCAATTGGTCGATATTCTATACTGAACACCAAAGACCATATTTAACAGCGACCACAGAAAATTGACTATTTTTCTAAGCAGAATATTTAAATGAATCTGCAAAATAATAAAGTCAGTATTTCATGTCTGCTACTAAGCACTATTTCACTTTATTCACTGACACTGAATTGAGAGATATTAGAGTTTGGAACCTGCAACCTCTCCCACATTAAGCAAAAAACATACACTATGTGTCAAAAGTTTTTAATAGTTAAAAATGTCATTTGTTCCTGTGATGAAAAGCTGAAGTTTCAGCATTATTACTCCAGTCTTTAGTGTCACATGATCCTTAAGAAATAAAAAATGCTGATTTGGTTCTCTTTTGGCTTTCAAGTTGAGGAAACCACTTTCCTATACAAAAAGATTGTGATACAGTAGTAATGTTTACATACTGTATGGGTCAAACCTACATTTGTATTATTTTGTCATGTATGTAAGTGCTATATATATATATATATATATATATATATATATATATA
>NW_015505199.1:2902735-2909685 GCF_001515645.1 Sinocyclocheilus grahami | reverse complement strand
AACACATTTATTCAGCAAGGACACATTATTAACCCATTGAAAAACTGACAGCAAAGACATTTTAATGTTATAAAAGATTTCTACTTCAAATAAATGCTGTCCTTTTAACATTTCTATTAATCAAAGAATCCTGAAAAAAAAGTATCACGATTTCCACAAAAATATATTTTTTAATGGTTTTCAGCATTGATAATATGAAGAAATGTTTCTACAGCACCAAATCAGCATATTAGAAGGATTTCTGAAGGATCATGTGACACTTCATGTGAAAATTAATTTTTCCCATCACAGAAATACATTTAAAAATATATTAAAATAGAAAACAGTTCTTTTTTAAATTGTAATATTTCATATTATTAGAATGTTTAATGTGTTTTTGCATTGATGTGTATATTAATGCATATTTTGGAATGTATCTGTGACTTGGTCTCCACTGGATAAAACCGAAATGACCTTTTCCTCACATCCATGTCTCGCCTGAGTACTGACTGTCCAAAGACCACTTCCTGTTTCGTCACACACTCAGTAGATATTTATGAAACCCTGGTTTAGAAGAATTTGATGTATACGTATGAGTATATAACCCCTCAGTGTCTTAACAGATGGATAAAGTCTTCCTGACAACTGCATTTCCAAAATATAGATGGATGATGGATCAATCTCTGCTTACGCATTGCTTATCACAATGGCCTTCATGACTTGATGGGTCGATGTTGCTGTTTTGACAGTGTAAGTCTGCAGTAATCTATTCTCAGCCATTCGGAGAAAAGTTGTCTTATTCATAGAAATGCTGGAGTTTTCACCAGTAAAGCTGTGGAAGTTTGTGCGTTCGACCTTGGTGTCTATATTTGTCTGGCTGTTTTGTTTGATTAAATAAGCTCTGGTATGGCTGTAAGAGGCAATCATACAGAGATTTCTGAAGTGCCTTGAGAGGTCTAGCGAGCAGCACGGACCCCACAGACGCTTGAGTGCTGTTATATAGTGAGATTTTTATGTCTTGCCAGAATGTTCCCTGAGTTGAATTGCAGTGATAGAGTTATGGAATGGTGAATGCTTGGGGATGGACACATGAATTTGGACAAGTGAGTTTAAACAGCTGAGAATGAACATCCATGAACTGTAGGTGAATTGCCAGGTTATGCACCATTCAGAATTGAACTGAGAATGCCTTTTAACTTTTAATTCAATTTGTAAATTCGAAGGGAGGTAGCAAACAGGATTCAGAATTGAAGTGTTAATGTAACCAAGCAGGATTAAAATGAACTGAAAATCAAAGAAATGCATATAGTATGTATACAATTGAATTACAATTCAGTAAATTCCCCTTCCTGTCCTTCCTTTCACAGACTATGATCATGCGTTTCCACAGAAAAGTGTTTTTTATATATATATATACTTTTTTTTTTTTTTTTTTTTTTTGAATGTAATGGGGTTTTATTAAAATAATGGTATTCAATTACAGAAAAACTACAGAAAATTACAGAAAAACTCAGAATTGTGAGTATATATATATACATTATTATTTTTTTTTTTTTTTAATGAATGTAATGGTGTTATATTAAAATAATGGTATTCAATTACAGAAAAACTACAGAAAATTACAGAAAAACTCAGAATTGTGAGTCTATAATCCAAATCCAGAAAATCCAGATTCTGAAGTATAAACTCACAATTTTGAGAGAGAGGATTTTAATTTCATACTGAATTTTAAAACTTTTATGGAAAAGCAGCATTCCAATGGGACATTCTGTAAAGCTTGTCAGAGTTAGCAACAGCAACCAAGTGGAACGGAGCAATGTGAAGGGTCAAATGGAAAAGTGAGCATAAACAGCTGAGATTAAACAAGTGAGTACGGGCAAGTTGAGTGTAAACAGGTAAAAATGGACAATTAAGTATGAACAGGTGCGATTGAACAAGAATAAGCAGGTGCGTATGGACAGGTGAAAATGGACAATGTATATGGCAAGGGCTTGTACCCTTTTGGTTAGCCACCTTCATGCTCAATTACCTCATCCACCATGCTTGGTATACCTGACGAGCAGCAATTCAGGAGGGAGGACAGGTGGCCAAGGCATTATTCAGACAGGACAGAAATGAATGCAGGCTTCTCTCAGCTTAGGAGAGGATTCACAGAACCCACCTGGATGTCAGCCAGTATCTTTTCAAATTAAGCACTTTGAATGCAAAGCCAGTGCTTTAGAAATATTATACATCATGTTGGTTGTCCTACATGACACACATTATGCATAATATTTAAAGTATGAACCTCAAGAGAGTTTTTTTACCTGCATTTATGGCAGTCAAATATTTGGAATAATTTTTCAAATGTTTTTGAAAATTAAGCACTTTGAATGCAAAGCCAGTGCTTTAGAAATATTATACATCATGTTGGTTGTCCTACATGACACACATTATGCATAATATTTAAAGTATGAACCTCAAGAGAGTTTTTTTTTACCTGCATTTATGGCAGTCAAATATTTGGAATAATTTTTCAAATGTTTTTGAAAGTATCTTATTTAAATCTTTTCTAGTTTAGTATATATTTTAAAATGAATTTACAATACAATTTACAATAAGCTTTTGCAATTTTTTAATATTTTAAAATGTAGTTTATTCCTGTGATGGCAAAGCTGAATTTCCAGCACCTAATTACAGTCTTCAATGTCACATTTATATTAACTATTTTAAAATATTAAAAATAAGTATACAGTATATTACTTTTAAATGTATTAAAATAGAAATCAGTTATTTAAATTGTAATAATATTTCACAATATTACTGTTTTTACTGTATTTTTCATCAAACAAATGCAGCCTTGGTGAGCATAAGAAACTTACTCCAAAAAAATAAATAATTATTATTATTTAAACTTAAGTTTTGACAGGTAGTGTTCATCTTTTGTTTTCCATCTAGAATTTTTTATGCAATATCCCAAAATTCACATTAAAAACTTGGATGTAAACACAGCTAGTGAGCATGTCAGAAAGACGTGACTGGTGGTATTAAATACACAGTCAATGCTGTCATTCGTGACTGAAATCTTAAACTATATCAAACAGGCCGGCATTAAAGAGCATTCATGTTGAACCATCTGCCTTGGCTTTTGCCCATGATTTCCCCGGGGTCATATTGTACAATCTGACAAGCAACAAACGTAAGGGACAGATAGAACTGTACAGTGTACACCGGGTTTAAAAGTTTTTTCAGCGCACATGAATCCTGCCGTCACTACGGGCTCATAAAATGCACATGAAAACTTCTCAGACATGTGCAAGGAACAGTCTAACAGGGTCAAAGCCATTTAAATGCCTTCACTCTTTGGCTTTGTTGTGGCGTTTTGTCAGTTGTCTTTTCTTTTCGCTTCTTCATCTTTCTTTTCTCGCTCGGTCCTCCCCACAGAGAGTGAATGCATAAATAGAAAGCACGTTTCAAAGCCTCTCGCTTGTCTTTCTGTCTCTCTCTCTCTCTAGTCCTACAGGGAAAAGGCAGGGGCCATGGAACAAGGAGGCGAGATGAGACAAGAAGGAATTTATAACCGCTGTGAGTTATGGAGCTCTCCAGTGTGCTGATGATCAGTCTGCATGGCAGGGTGTTAATTGACCAAGCCAACAGTTTATTTGAAATCTCTTAACTGGTGAACTGTCACATCTGAAAAGTGATCTAACCAAGAGTCCAAAAATGAATACTCGCCAAGTATACATTTTAGTGAGTAAATGTGTTACATAACACATGATAATTGTTAGAATGATAATCTAATGCTCACTGACGAAAATGAACAATACATGAGCAATACAAATCAGACTTCCTTAATAGAAAACTTCATCTTTTCTATTCATCTTTACAGTCATCTAGGATACCTAACGTTTCTGGTAATGTATTTTCAAATCATTTTTAGAAACAGACTCACCTTGAATATGATGATGCAAAAAAATACAACTTGCATTTGTAATTAATAAACAAGAAAAACAGCAAAATAACCCTGCTGTCATAGGGGACGGTTTTTAATTTTTTTTACACTGAAATTGAAAAGTTTCTTATGCTCACCAAAGCTGCAAAATAACAGTTTTCTAGTTTAATATAATCAAATATAATAAAATAAAATTTACTTTAGTGATGGCAAAGCTGAATTTTCAGTAATCATTACTCTTCAGTGCCACATGATCCTTCATTAATAATTCTAATATGCTGATTTGCTGCTCAGTAAAATGTTTTAAATGTTTTATCAATGTTGAAAACAGTTGTGCTGCTTAATAATTTTGTGGAAACAAAGATACACTTTTTCAGAATTCTTTAATCAATAGAATTCAAAAGAACAGCATTTAGTTTAAACTGAAATATTTTGTGATTGTCACAGCTACGCCGCTAACAATAAACGCACAAAGAGGAAGAAGAAGGTTTATAAAGTCTTGAATCCAACAGACAGAGTAGCATAAACACAGCCGCTGATGGTGACGAGACGGGACCAACTAGAACTGAACACACAGGAACTTAAATATACAGACCAAACAAGGATAATTAACTACACACACCTGAACAGAATGACACAATTAACTCAATGAAGGGGAACATGCATGAGGAAAACAAAGTCCATACTGAATGATATGTGACAGAGACATTATACATTTCTCTACTTAATCAATTTAATGAATCTTTGCTAAATAAAAATAATAATAAAAAACATATTTAAAAAAAACTGACCCCAAACTTTTGAACAGTACTGTATATGTTGGACCTTTTACCCAAGTATGGATGGAAACTAAACAGTTATGACTATATTTTAGAATGCAAAATGTTAGAAAGATAATGTCTGTTTTTAGTACTATGGTTTGTCATATTTAGTGCAAGAGGACAAGTTGGTTCTACACAATCTGAGTTGAGGTAAATCAGATTTCTGACAGAAAAGATGCATTTTGACAGGTGAGGATGGAGAACCCATGCTCTGGGTCTCATTGTGGAGTATGCCACCACAAGCTGTCAGTCAGAACTGATGTAACAAGTGTGAAACACATTCGTTTGCTTTCTCTCGCTCACTCTTTCTGCCTGACAGCAAACAGACACATGCACTTTCTACCCACATCAACCAGTACTGTACATCATTCAGCAGACACTGCTGTGCAAGTTCCAAAAGCACAAAAGCTCTAGTAGAACTAACAGGAAATACACACCAGAAAGTGTTGTGGTATTACTATGTTCTTTGGGCATTGAAAATTGTTATTACTATGTTTTTTTTAATGTGGCATCCTGGTAATATCATGTTTTTTTGGATGTCACAAAGTGATATCATGGTACAGTAGTTGCATCAGATGGTAATACTGTTGTACTTTATGGCTATCATTTAGTACTATAAAGGTATTAGCATCTGATACTATCACTGTACCATTGTACTGCCAGAGAAAGGGGAAATATGACACATTGCACCTTTTAAAACTTTACCATCTCACAATTAAGCTTCTTAAATGCCAGACGTTTCCTAGCATCCTTATCTATTTAACATTCATTATACTACAGAGTTTAGGTGATACGTAAGATACATTTTAAAGTACAGCTGAACTTTTTTCAGTTTAGCTGAACAAATGTTCTTGATATAAAGGAGATTAAAGATATATGGAGTAAACAATTTTGTTTATTTACGGTACCGGATGATTCAGGGTAATAGCTGTTCTGTTATTCACGATTAGAGCTCATGCTCTATTCATAGCTTGAGAGAGAAAGATCGAGTTCTGCTATTGCACAATTCCCTGAAGTTATTCAAACACCCTGTTTACTACCAAAGGTCACCCAAATCAAGACAAACTCCATTAAAACAAAAACATGCACACACAAAATGATGAAATATTCGCTTCTTACAGTTTACGCTGTAGGCCTATATCATTATTAGCAGCATAGGTTTAAAGGGGTCATATCATACAATTTTTTATTTATTACTTATTTTTCCTGTGAGGTCCACTTATAGTGTATTTTTATTTTTTTATTTGTTTTGCACCAAAACAGTCATAATTGAGTTTTTCTTACCCAATGCATGCTCTCTCAGACCTTTAGAATTAAATGGAATGTTTTTGCTTCTGTGAAACTTTTATAGGCAGTGTAAACATCATCTTCATGTGTGAAACAAGTAATGCTCACACACAAGACAAGTATTTGCTATAATCAAATCAACAGTATCTTTGCAAAACAATTAGGGCTGAAAGAGGTTAAAGAACTAAGATAACTAAGAACTAAGAAACACAGCACTTGGTGGACCAAGAAATCTAAAGGTTACATTGTTAAACTAATAGGTGGCAACAAGTGACTGGCGTTACGAGTAAGTCAATGAATCATTGATTCAACTAATTTGTACAAAACACTGATTCATTTAGAAACAAGTGACTGGCTGCATCCAAAATCGCATACTCTCTGTGTAGGTACTTATTTTGAATAAAATATTTCTAAGTTAAGTAAGTTACATTGTCATGTTTTCATTGTCATGTGACCTACATGCTCAGAAAAAAATTACAAAAGCTGTAACTGGGGCAGTACACTCTTAAAAATAAAGGTGCTTCACGATGCCATAGAAGAACCTTTTTGTCTAAATGGTTCCATAAAGAACCTTTAACTGAAGAACCTTTCTGTTTCACAAAAGGTTCTTCATGGCGAAAGAAGGTTCTTCAGATTATAAAAATGTAAGAAAGAGATGGTTCTTTAAAGAACCTTTGACTGAATGGTTCTTTGTGGAACCAAAAATGGTTCTTCTATGGTATCGCTTGAAGAACCTTTTGAAGCACCTTTATTTTTAAGAGTGTACCTTTTTAAAAGGTACACTGTTGTACCTAAAGGGTCTGTAATGAAAAAAGCTACTGTAGCGTCTGGAACACTCCAACACACAATATATATTTTGTTAGCTAGATTTCACAAATACTTTGTAACACCCCAGGACGCCGAACAAGACCCTGGTTTCATGGTAACCCGAT
>NW_015505199.1:2883126-2900692 GCF_001515645.1 Sinocyclocheilus grahami | reverse complement strand
TTTTTTTACCTGCATTTATGGCAGTCAAATATTTGGAATAATTTTTCAAATGTTTTTGAAAGTATCTTATTTAAATCTTTTCTAGTTTAGTATATATTTTAAAATGAATTTACAATACAATTTACAATAAGCTTTTGCAATTTTTTAATATTTTAAAATGTAGTTTATTCCTGTGATGGCAAAGCTGAATTTCCAGCACCTAATTACAGTCTTCAATGTCACATTTATATTAACTATTTTAAAATATTAAAAATAAGTATACAGTATATTACTTTTAAATGTATTAAAATAGAAATCAGTTATTTAAATTGTAATAATATTTCACAATATTACTGTTTTTACTGTATTTTTCATCAAACAAATGCAGCCTTGGTGAGCATAAGAAACTTACTCCAAAAAAATAAATAATTATTATTATTTAAACTTAAGTTTTGACAGGTAGTGTTCATCTTTTGTTTTCCATCTAGAATTTTTTATGCAATATCCCAAAATTCACATTAAAAACTTGGATGTAAACACAGCTAGTGAGCATGTCAGAAAGACGTGACTGGTGGTATTAAATACACAGTCAATGCTGTCATTCGTGACTGAAATCTTAAACTATATCAAACAGGCCGGCATTAAAGAGCATTCATGTTGAACCATCTGCCTTGGCTTTTGCCCATGATTTCCCCGGGGTCATATTGTACAATCTGACAAGCAACAAACGTAAGGGACAGATAGAACTGTACAGTGTACACCGGGTTTAAAAGTTTTTTCAGCGCACATGAATCCTGCCGTCACTACGGGCTCATAAAATGCACATGAAAACTTCTCAGACATGTGCAAGGAACAGTCTAACAGGGTCAAAGCCATTTAAATGCCTTCACTCTTTGGCTTTGTTGTGGCGTTTTGTCAGTTGTCTTTTCTTTTCGCTTCTTCATCTTTCTTTTCTCGCTCGGTCCTCCCCACAGAGAGTGAATGCATAAATAGAAAGCACGTTTCAAAGCCTCTCGCTTGTCTTTCTGTCTCTCTCTCTCTCTAGTCCTACAGGGAAAAGGCAGGGGCCATGGAACAAGGAGGCGAGATGAGACAAGAAGGAATTTATAACCGCTGTGAGTTATGGAGCTCTCCAGTGTGCTGATGATCAGTCTGCATGGCAGGGTGTTAATTGACCAAGCCAACAGTTTATTTGAAATCTCTTAACTGGTGAACTGTCACATCTGAAAAGTGATCTAACCAAGAGTCCAAAAATGAATACTCGCCAAGTATACATTTTAGTGAGTAAATGTGTTACATAACACATGATAATTGTTAGAATGATAATCTAATGCTCACTGACGAAAATGAACAATACATGAGCAATACAAATCAGACTTCCTTAATAGAAAACTTCATCTTTTCTATTCATCTTTACAGTCATCTAGGATACCTAACGTTTCTGGTAATGTATTTTCAAATCATTTTTAGAAACAGACTCACCTTGAATATGATGATGCAAAAAAATACAACTTGCATTTGTAATTAATAAACAAGAAAAACAGCAAAATAACCCTGCTGTCATAGGGGACGGTTTTTAATTTTTTTTACACTGAAATTGAAAAGTTTCTTATGCTCACCAAAGCTGCAAAATAACAGTTTTCTAGTTTAATATAATCAAATATAATAAAATAAAATTTACTTTAGTGATGGCAAAGCTGAATTTTCAGTAATCATTACTCTTCAGTGCCACATGATCCTTCATTAATAATTCTAATATGCTGATTTGCTGCTCAGTAAAATGTTTTAAATGTTTTATCAATGTTGAAAACAGTTGTGCTGCTTAATAATTTTGTGGAAACAAAGATACACTTTTTCAGAATTCTTTAATCAATAGAATTCAAAAGAACAGCATTTAGTTTAAACTGAAATATTTTGTGATTGTCACAGCTACGCCGCTAACAATAAACGCACAAAGAGGAAGAAGAAGGTTTATAAAGTCTTGAATCCAACAGACAGAGTAGCATAAACACAGCCGCTGATGGTGACGAGACGGGACCAACTAGAACTGAACACACAGGAACTTAAATATACAGACCAAACAAGGATAATTAACTACACACACCTGAACAGAATGACACAATTAACTCAATGAAGGGGAACATGCATGAGGAAAACAAAGTCCATACTGAATGATATGTGACAGAGACATTATACATTTCTCTACTTAATCAATTTAATGAATCTTTGCTAAATAAAAATAATAATAAAAAACATATTTAAAAAAAACTGACCCCAAACTTTTGAACAGTACTGTATATGTTGGACCTTTTACCCAAGTATGGATGGAAACTAAACAGTTATGACTATATTTTAGAATGCAAAATGTTAGAAAGATAATGTCTGTTTTTAGTACTATGGTTTGTCATATTTAGTGCAAGAGGACAAGTTGGTTCTACACAATCTGAGTTGAGGTAAATCAGATTTCTGACAGAAAAGATGCATTTTGACAGGTGAGGATGGAGAACCCATGCTCTGGGTCTCATTGTGGAGTATGCCACCACAAGCTGTCAGTCAGAACTGATGTAACAAGTGTGAAACACATTCGTTTGCTTTCTCTCGCTCACTCTTTCTGCCTGACAGCAAACAGACACATGCACTTTCTACCCACATCAACCAGTACTGTACATCATTCAGCAGACACTGCTGTGCAAGTTCCAAAAGCACAAAAGCTCTAGTAGAACTAACAGGAAATACACACCAGAAAGTGTTGTGGTATTACTATGTTCTTTGGGCATTGAAAATTGTTATTACTATGTTTTTTTTAATGTGGCATCCTGGTAATATCATGTTTTTTTGGATGTCACAAAGTGATATCATGGTACAGTAGTTGCATCAGATGGTAATACTGTTGTACTTTATGGCTATCATTTAGTACTATAAAGGTATTAGCATCTGATACTATCACTGTACCATTGTACTGCCAGAGAAAGGGGAAATATGACACATTGCACCTTTTAAAACTTTACCATCTCACAATTAAGCTTCTTAAATGCCAGACGTTTCCTAGCATCCTTATCTATTTAACATTCATTATACTACAGAGTTTAGGTGATACGTAAGATACATTTTAAAGTACAGCTGAACTTTTTTCAGTTTAGCTGAACAAATGTTCTTGATATAAAGGAGATTAAAGATATATGGAGTAAACAATTTTGTTTATTTACGGTACCGGATGATTCAGGGTAATAGCTGTTCTGTTATTCACGATTAGAGCTCATGCTCTATTCATAGCTTGAGAGAGAAAGATCGAGTTCTGCTATTGCACAATTCCCTGAAGTTATTCAAACACCCTGTTTACTACCAAAGGTCACCCAAATCAAGACAAACTCCATTAAAACAAAAACATGCACACACAAAATGATGAAATATTCGCTTCTTACAGTTTACGCTGTAGGCCTATATCATTATTAGCAGCATAGGTTTAAAGGGGTCATATCATACAATTTTTTATTTATTACTTATTTTTCCTGTGAGGTCCACTTATAGTGTATTTTTATTTTTTTATTTGTTTTGCACCAAAACAGTCATAATTGAGTTTTTCTTACCCAATGCATGCTCTCTCAGACCTTTAGAATTAAATGGAATGTTTTTGCTTCTGTGAAACTTTTATAGGCAGTGTAAACATCATCTTCATGTGTGAAACAAGTAATGCTCACACACAAGACAAGTATTTGCTATAATCAAATCAACAGTATCTTTGCAAAACAATTAGGGCTGAAAGAGGTTAAAGAACTAAGATAACTAAGAACTAAGAAACACAGCACTTGGTGGACCAAGAAATCTAAAGGTTACATTGTTAAACTAATAGGTGGCAACAAGTGACTGGCGTTACGAGTAAGTCAATGAATCATTGATTCAACTAATTTGTACAAAACACTGATTCATTTAGAAACAAGTGACTGGCTGCATCCAAAATCGCATACTCTCTGTGTAGGTACTTATTTTGAATAAAATATTTCTAAGTTAAGTAAGTTACATTGTCATGTTTTCATTGTCATGTGACCTACATGCTCAGAAAAAAATTACAAAAGCTGTAACTGGGGCAGTACACTCTTAAAAATAAAGGTGCTTCACGATGCCATAGAAGAACCTTTTTGTCTAAATGGTTCCATAAAGAACCTTTAACTGAAGAACCTTTCTGTTTCACAAAAGGTTCTTCATGGCGAAAGAAGGTTCTTCAGATTATAAAAATGTAAGAAAGAGATGGTTCTTTAAAGAACCTTTGACTGAATGGTTCTTTGTGGAACCAAAAATGGTTCTTCTATGGTATCGCTTGAAGAACCTTTTGAAGCACCTTTATTTTTAAGAGTGTACCTTTTTAAAAGGTACACTGTTGTACCTAAAGGGTCTGTAATGAAAAAAGCTACATATTACCTAAAAGGTTTTTGTTTTATTTTTTTGCCTATATACTAGGGACATGTGCAATTTCAAATGCAGCCACTATCTTTATGAGTGAGTCATTGAATAATCCACTCATTCAATTAATGCAAAATATTAATTAATTCAGGAATGAAGCAAATGAGTTAATGAATCAATCAATTTGTTCAAAAATGATTCATTTAGAAACACCACTACTGTGTGTTTTGCTCTGGACACAACAGTTATGCCTTGGCTTTGTTTAGAAATATTTGTGTTGGCAGAGCATGAAAAAGACAAAGTAACTGGCAATATTGTGTCTAAAATCTAATCTACTTAATATGACTTCTTTGTTTATTGAACTGTTGTATAAATGTCAACATATAACACTCAGCAGAGGATTATAATCACTCACACAAGTTATCTTGCTAGTGTGAAATTGCTTAATTATCTCTAAAGAGCAAGAAAAAAAACTAGATTCTTCATAATGGAACATGATTGCTTTCTCTGCAGCTATTAACATTTCCTACATACGTTTGTGCATTTAATGCGAGCGCAAGGTAAGAGATTTCACAGGAAAGTTGAAAAGAACACCACTCAAGAGGTGAGAGAAGTTATTTTCTGGAGTCAAAGCCATGAGCTGCAGTCCTTCACGGCAAAGCTGATTTACAGATTAACTGAATAGTACTCTTCTTTTCCTCCTGAGGAAGTCCCACTTGAGAAGACATTAAGGATGTTTAAGAGGGATTAAGCCTCCTCTACCAACTGCTCTTTAAAACCTTTTCTTCTGGTTTTCAGTACATATTACAGAGGGCGGATCAGTAAACGGTAGAGCACTGACACCTTAAAAGATGTCGGTAAAATAACCTTGTCAGAGAAATTAGCTTCTCCCCATTTAAGAATGAAATTATACTCTGCCACTAGAATCTTTCATATTCTAATGTGGAATGAATTAACTCCATCTTGAAATAATAGGACACATTCCTGTAGTTCTACACCCACACTCATTTCTTCAACTTCTGAAACTTTGATCATGCCACGATTTTGTGAATGCAATTATGTGTTCCATATATCATTTATGAAAAGGGACATCTAATTTGCTCATAAAGATTTTTAGGTTATAAAGTTCACTATCAGATTCTGTTTGATCATCGTCGCCTTTGTATTTCTCTTGCCAATTGCATGGCAGACAGCGTAAAAAGGCGTTACGAGTAAGTCAATGAATCATTGATTCAACTAATTTGTACAAAACACTGATTCATTTAGAAACAAGTGACTGGCTGCATCCAAAATCGCATACTCTCTGTGTAGGTACTTATTTTGAATAAAATATTTCTAAGTTAAGTAAGTTACATTGTCATGTTTTCATTGTCATGTGACCTACATGCTCAGAAAAAAATTACAAAAGCTGTAACTGGGGCAGTACACTCTTAAAAATAAAGGTGCTTCACGATGCCATAGAAGAACCTTTTTGTCTAAATGGTTCCATAAAGAACCTTTAACTGAAGAACCTTTCTGTTTCACAAAAGGTTCTTCATGGCGAAAGAAGGTTCTTCAGATTATAAAAATGTAAGAAAGAGATGGTTCTTTAAAGAACCTTTGACTGAATGGTTCTTTGTGGAACCAAAAATGGTTCTTCTATGGTATCGCTTGAAGAACCTTTTGAAGCACCTTTATTTTTAAGAGTGTACCTTTTTAAAAGGTACACTGTTGTACCTAAAGGGTCTGTAATGAAAAAAGCTACATATTACCTAAAAGGTTTTTGTTTTATTTTTTTGCCTATATACTAGGGACATGTGCAATTTCAAATGCAGCCACTATCTTTATGAGTGAGTCATTGAATAATCCACTCATTCAATTAATGCAAAATATTAATTAATTCAGGAATGAAGCAAATGAGTTAATGAATCAATCAATTTGTTCAAAAATGATTCATTTAGAAACACCACTACTGTGTGTTTTGCTCTGGACACAACAGTTATGCCTTGGCTTTGTTTAGAAATATTTGTGTTGGCAGAGCATGAAAAAGACAAAGTAACTGGCAATATTGTGTCTAAAATCTAATCTACTTAATATGACTTCTTTGTTTATTGAACTGTTGTATAAATGTCAACATATAACACTCAGCAGAGGATTATAATCACTCACACAAGTTATCTTGCTAGTGTGAAATTGCTTAATTATCTCTAAAGAGCAAGAAAAAAAACTAGATTCTTCATAATGGAACATGATTGCTTTCTCTGCAGCTATTAACATTTCCTACATACGTTTGTGCATTTAATGCGAGCGCAAGGTAAGAGATTTCACAGGAAAGTTGAAAAGAACACCACTCAAGAGGTGAGAGAAGTTATTTTCTGGAGTCAAAGCCATGAGCTGCAGTCCTTCACGGCAAAGCTGATTTACAGATTAACTGAATAGTACTCTTCTTTTCCTCCTGAGGAAGTCCCACTTGAGAAGACATTAAGGATGTTTAAGAGGGATTAAGCCTCCTCTACCAACTGCTCTTTAAAACCTTTTCTTCGTGTTCGCTTTCAGTACAGATTACAGAGGGCGGATCAGTAAACGGTAGAGCACTGACACCTTAAAAGATGTCGGTAAAATAACCTTGTCAGAGAAATTAGCTTCTCCCCATTTAAGAATGAAATTATACTCTGCCACTAGAATCTTTCATATTCTAATGTGGAATGAATTAACTCCATCTTGAAATAATAGGACACATTCCTGTAGTTCTACACCCACACTCATTTCTTCAACTTCTGAAACTTTGATCATGCCACGATTTTGTGAATGCAATTATGTGTTCCATATATCATTTATGAAAAGGGACATCTAATTTGCTCATAAAGATTTTTAGGTTATAAAGTTCACTATCAGATTCTGTTTGATCATCGTCGCCTTTGTATTTCTCTTGCCAATTGCATGGCAGACAGCGTAAAAAAATTCCAGTGCCAGAATAGTGAGACCGCTGTTGGTATGAATGCAATTGACTGTACCATAGATGAGACAATTATTTGGATGCGTGTATCTGAATGGAACTGACATATTTAAAAAAAAAAAAAAAAAAAAAAAAAACAGCAAGACTATTCACCTGTGACACTGTGATTCGAAGCTTTAATTCGTGTCTCCTCGTGCATTTTGCAAGAGTTCATGAGGAAAAGTTATCGCTCATTTTATGTTTCAAGACAGTGTTTGCAAGGCAGAAATATTTATAAATGCTCTATTTCTATTATTTTACTTAGATTGATTTTTTACTTTAGTTTGTATAGTGAATTCAGTCCATCCACTTATTGTACAGACTCAAAGATTCAAATTTTGTGTGGAACAGTTTTAACCTTAAAGGAATCATTCACACAAAAAAATAAAAATTTGCTGAAAATTTACTCACCTTCAGGCCATGCAAGATGAGTTTGTTTCTTCATCGGAACAGATTTGGAGAAATTTAGAATTACATCACTTGCTCACCAATGGATCCTCTGAAATGAATGGGTGCTGTCAGAAGTGAAAAGCTTTGTGTTTGTAAGAAACATATCCATCAAGACATTATAAACAAAAAAGTAATCTATCCATAATTCTGCTTTTTCTAATAAAAGAAAAAAGACATCTCGTCTGAATCGGGAGAGAAATATACACAGATCAACCTCCATTTACATGCGAAAACAGTCCAAAATAGTTCTAAACAAATATGTTGGTGGATTTTGAAGTAAGAGGACAACAGGGGATGGACTCTTTCACCGGAGGAAGCATTAATATAGATTATAGACTGATATTTTGGTCAGAATTTAAAGTTAATGAACATTTGAAGCAATTTGTTTCCACATTTTGGACACTATTGCTCCTCTTAAGTTAAGTTAAGAACTGTAAGCCAAATTATCTGCCATGGTTAAAATGAATTAGCTAGTCTGTACCCTCAGAAAACATGCTCAGGAAGCTGAGAGAAGATGGGAAAAATACAAATACAAAAATACAAATACAAATTAAAATACAAATCACAAGTTCATTATAACATCTTTAGAGAATCTCTGCTTGCATTTCAGAAGGCCTTGAAAGATGCAAAACATCAATTTTATTCTGATGTAATCTCAGGCAATGCAAATAAGCCTTAAAGGGGTCATATGATGCTTTTTTAAAGATCATTATTTTGTGTATTTAGTGTAACAGAATATGCTGACATGCTTTAATGTTAAAAAAAACCACATTATTTTTCAAATACTGTACATTATTGTAGGTCCTCTATGCCCCGCCTCTCTCAAACGCTTTGTTTTCTACAAAGTTCCTCCTTCCGACAAGCGAAGTCTGCTCTGATTGGCCAGCTGACCCAGTGCATTGTGATTGGCCGAACACCGCAAGCACTCGTCGGAAATGTAACGTCCCTTACCATAATCGCGAGCTTCATCTTTCAAAATAAATGTAAAGACAGAGCCCGAAAGGGGAACAGAGTCGCGTGACAGACACAGTGATGAAGCTGGTATGTGTTTGCCGTGCACAAGCCACGGTTAAGACAGCTGACTCCACTGTGATGTGACCCCCACTCTCTCTCTTTCAGACACACACACGTGCGCACACACACACACACACACACAATGCGCAAAACTCCGCATTTGAACAGTCAATAGCAAATACTTAAACTAATAATAAAACAGTAGCTGATTCAGAAGCACCAGATTGTCATAGCAAAGTCAGAATTACCTCCTCTCCTAGGTTCACGAAATGTTATGAGCGCGGGTAAACCGAAGACTTGAATGAAGGGCAATCTGGCTAAACGTAAGTTTATTTAATAACAAATAAATCGCAATGGATTATATATAGTAAGTGGATTATGGTTTCTGCGCTGATGAAAACTAATTTATTTACTTTATATCTTCAAGACTTAAATCCTCCTATGCACATCACTGCCTGTTACTGTATTTGGGTGCTCAGTTGCAAAACTTAATTGTAAAAGTTATGATTACTGACTTTATATATTTGAATAAAGTCATCAAGAAAGATGTCATTACGTTAGGGCATAAAAGAACCGATGAACCGTTTTTTTGAACCGGTTCATTGAAACCAACTGTCCGAAAGAACCGGTTCGCGGAAAAGAACCGGACTTCCCATCACTACAAGCTTTGGCTGACATCGTTGCTCACTTCAAACCTTTATCCTCATAGGGGGATGTGTAACGCTTTGACTCGGATAACTCGTTAAACCCATGAAATGAAAGAGATGGAAAACGAAGAGTTGGGGTCCCACACATTTAATGGCTGGTACACGGCAACGCGCTCCTCTCATACATTAGAGATTAACTCTTTCTTGGCGTTACAAATAAAAGTAAAGACAAAGTAATAACAAGAAGGCAAAGTGAACTTATCATCCATAGTGGTTCTCATTACACAGTCACGTAGTCCTTCTACGTCATCACCACATAGCGCGCGTTATAAGTTAAGTGATCAGTCTCTTAAAGGGCACACCGCACTATAATGTGATGCATGCAAAAACATAGTTTTGGCCATTACAGATGTTATGCCACCACATTTTTTAAACAGATTTTTGATAGGGTTGTTTCCACCATTTTAAATTTAATAAACAAATGCAAATCAGGGCATTTTCCCAGCAGATTTTAAACACTCTTTAATTACCCCATTGTTAAAGCAGCCTAACCTCTTAATTAATGACCCAACCAATTTAAGGCCTATCTCAAATTTGCCTTTCTTATCTAAGGTTTTAGAAAAAGGTATTTTGTTTTGAAAAAAGGAGTTGGAAAATAATATTGGTGCAAGAATCAAACCCTGAGGTACCCCCAAGGAAGAGGCGAACTGGATGAATTTTCTTTCCCATTGCAGACAGAATGATCTACCGATGAGATATGATTTAAACATTTCCTGCCCAGTGTTCCAGGCAGTCAATCAGTATATCACGATCCACCTTATCGAATGTTGCGCAGAGGGGGTCAGGGGTCGAACAACTCCAGGCCAACTTGACTTGAGGTTTTGTGAAAATACCATACTGATTCTACTTGACCTCTGCGCAACATTCGATAAGGTGGATCGTGATATACTGATTGACTGCCTGGAACACTGGGCAGGAAATGTTTAAATCATATCTCATCGGTAGATCATTCTCTGTCTGCAATGGGAAAGAAAATTCATCCAGTTCGCCTCTTCCTTGGGGGGTACCTCAGGGTTCCATTCTTGCACCAATATTATTTTCCATTTATATGTTACCATTAGGATCCATTTTTCGAAAATATAATTGTCAATATTTAAAGATCTATCTTCCAGTGAGACAGTCGAACATGACCACTATTGATAATTTATTGGCATGTTTACAGGACATTAAAGCCTGGATGGCAGCATTTTTTTTTATTAAATGATGATAAAACCGTGGTGATTGTGCTTGGCCCTAGAAATCAGGAAGTGGCTCAATGCTTAAAATCTACCCCTCTGTCTGGATCAATTAAAACTAGTGTAAAAATGTAGGGTTTGTTCTGGATTCAGACTTAAAAATAGACAAACAAAAAAATTCAGTCATTGAGTTGTTTGTTTTTATCTTCATCTTTTAGCTAAAATGAAACCGATTAAAACTAAAGTCATCGACTGCTGATTTTGAGAAAGTAATCACGGCAGTTGTTTTCTCACGAATGGATTATTGTAACTCTCTTTACTTTGGAATTGATAACAGAGCATTAGCGTGTCTTCAAAAAAAATACAGAACGTTGCTCCCAGAATGCTCAAGTCATCCAAGAAATTTGAGTCAGTTACACCGCTTTTAAAATCCCTTAAATTGTTGCCAGTTCGGTACAGAATTAGCTGTAAGATCCTGTTACTTGTTTTCAAGGCACTACATAATTTTGCCCCTTCTTATCTCTTGAGTTTGTTGGCATTTTACAATCCTTCCAGATCTTTGAGATCTAAAAATCTAAATATTATTGTGTTGTAAGAACTAAATACAAACAAAAGGGTGACAGAGCCTTTTCTTGTGTTGGACCCAAACTTTGGAATGATCTCCCTCATTCTGTAATGTCATTACCGAAATGTAAGGCCTTGTTAAAAGTATATATTTTAGAAACTTCTTGGGCATCTAGATGATGGGGGGTTTTGATTGTTTACTTTGGCTCTCTGTGTCTCTCTTTTGTCACTCGCTGCATGTCTTTTATATTTTGTGGTTTTATGTTATTTATGCATTTGTGTTAGTGATTGTGAAGCACTTTGGGTAACAGTGGTTGCATTAAATGTGATATACAGTATATATAAACAAAACATCTTAATGAAGGATTTGTTTCTTACAAACATGCAGCTTTTCACTTAAAAACTTTGTAGAAACATTAAAAATCAGACTATACTATGTTGCAATCATAGTCTTTTTAATCACTAATTCGTAACTGGTCTCTTATTTCTTGTACCTGCCTAACCATCTACTAATCACTATTCTTTTGCTATCTAGCATGCTGATTCATTTCCTCTAAGTAACATAATTTGTCTACAGTAAGAGTATAGCACTTGAAATATTTTGTATAGAAAAGATCTTCAAAATTATCTTTTTGTGTAATAAAATGAAACACTATATGGGTTTGAAACAAGAGGATGGTGAGTAAATAATGACAGAATAAAATTTTTGGGTGAACAGTTCAATTAATCTCATTGGAATCTAAAGGAAACAATTGAGATATTGTGAGAGATCTCATTTGTCTTTCCTCAGGCAGAGTGTGTTAAAAGAGGATCCTAGTGAAAGTCCAGGCCAGTAGAGACGGATTTGCATGGAATCTAATCCTCCATGTGAATGGGCGAGCATGTGGTGTGGGCCAGCTGTGCTGGAGGAACGCGGAAGAGAAGAATGAGAGCATGCTGTGAGGATGATGATGAGGGATCTCTTGCGGCTTGTGGCAATGAAACTAGAGAAGCAGATCAGTCTGCCTGCGCTGACATCACTTCCACTCTGGACACGGCACCATACTCCCCAGCCAAATACAATAAAGAATAACATGTGTATCCCCAATGATTCAAATGGGACTTACTCTCATGTCTCAATGTCTCCATGGCATTCTCATTCTCTCTCCTTTGTATACACACTTGTGCCCCCTGTGTCTCTCGCTCTTTCCGCTCACCCTCTAATGTGGCGTAGGCATCCATCTCTGGTTCATAATGAGATAATTAATGCTGTTTGATTAATTGCAATATGGCGAGAGGGATCTGCAAGGTCTTCCCAAAGACTTAATTCAAAGCAGAGCCTAGCAGGAGAGCTAAACTATGTCACCTTCCTCTGGGCTGGGGAGGAAAGCTACGGGGTAATTAATGGACTTTTGGACATAGGGGGTTGGCGTCAGACTTATGATCAAATTTCACTGTGTGCTGTAGTATTTGGAAGGTCAAAGGATGGTTTAATTAGTTATTATGAGAACTATGGAGACCGTTCTATGTATACAGTGAGGAAAATGGGTGGAACCAGCTAACTACTCACTACTGTGTGTGTGCACATGGATGGGTTAATTGCAGAGCACAAATTCCGAGTATGGGATACCATTCTTGGCTACACGTCATGTCACCTTCATATATGTATTTTTTAAATGTGCATATCAAGCTTATGTTCTCAACTTTGAGTACGAACTACGAGTACACTACCATACAGATGATATCATGCTTAGTAAACATACAACTAAAAGCCATATCAATTTATGATTTAATAATCTTGAAATGTATAACAACTTTTGTGTTTTCCACCATATAAAACAATACCATTCAACTGTAAAGCACTCAAGTTCCATATGTCATGCTGCATTCATCCATCACTATCGTTTAACTAACAGACCCTGAAATTGTACATACACATACCATCAGAATCAATACGTAGGCTGATGGTCAACATCAAGTAAACAGGTTCATCAAGGCAGCTCTGCACTAAAGTGAGATGTTTCTGGAATATTGCAACCTCTCCGATGTCAAGCCTTCATTAAATTTGAGCACAGATGTGCAAAGACATGCACAGACATGCCAAGTTTTTGTAGAACAGAAATGTGTCTCATGAGACATCTTTTTCACAGAATTTCACATACTGAAATCATAATATAAACAGCAAAATACAAAGAAGAAAAAAAAGAACTGATGGTGTGGAATACTAATACTGAACATATTGAGCATTCTTTAAAAGACACCAATCTTTTTATTTTTATTATTGAAAAAAAAATGTGGTTACACTTTACTTGAAGGGGTGTGCATAAGACTGACATGACACCTTCATAATCATGACATGACACATGTCATGAATATGAAGGAGGTTTTATGCATGTTTATGACAACTGTCATTAAGTGTAATTCGCTCAGTTATGTAATTTTTAATGCAACGATGACATTGTTTGAGATGTCTTTGTAATGGGCTATGGTTAGGGGTAAGGGTAGGGGTAGGGTTAGGTTAGGGTTAGGTCAAATAATGTCATATTTGCATTACAAATGACATAACTGAGCGAATGACACATAATGACAGTTGTCATAAACATGCATAAAACCTCCTTCATATTCATGACATGTGTCATGTCATGATTATGAAGGTGTCATGCCAGTCTTATGCACACCCCTTCAAGTAAAGTGTTACCAAAAATGTTTTTAAGTTTGTTAATTGAACATAAAATAGTACAATTCTGTTTTTGAATGTTAGCATTTAACATATTTCTATCATATTATGTTCATCACAGGTGTAGCGAATCAGCTCATGGGGAAATATGAATAATTAACCATAACTAGTTATAATTAACTATTCATATTTTAGATCCACTGTAGATATTTAGCTGACCACTCAGGGTCAACTGTCTTGTCAATTCTAAGAACGTTGATTTCCTGGTTAAGGGAAATAACTTTCTTACTGTACAATTCTATAAGTTTGTAACGTAAATCTGCATGATTATTGACTCCGGTTATGAGTAAACAATGAACACGTCAAGTGTGATACAAGTAAGGTTTTATTAACTACATAAACACTTAAACTAGTCTAACATATTACATAAACACATTAAGCCGGTCTAACATACACATACACACACACACACACACATACAGTTGGTATAGGAAAGGGTTAAAGTTTAACTCAGCATAGAAAGAGGCATAAAGAATGGATTTTATGGAACACTGGGCATGTATATTCAACAGATCAAAGCCTTCAGGGATACATCAGATTCTGAGTTCAAACACACCTTTGTAAAAAGGTGTAACTGATACTTAATGCATCAATTAAATCGACTAAGTTTGATACTTGCACGTCTGTATGAACAAAGATTCCTGATGCGATCTTACGGCCCCAAGATATCTTAAAGCGATCTTTGCTGAATTCGGGTCGATGAAAAGAACCAGTTTGAGTCAGTGTCACTTGATGAATGGAAAGGACGAAAGGACTAAAAAGGCCTGGCACAGATGCTTTGGTATCCTGAAGCGTTTCTCACATCTTCATCTTTGCTTCTGACCGAACCACCGACTGAGGCGGGTCCCTGGAGCCGGGCCTTTAAGGTCGGAGAAGATCTCCGCCTTTCAAGATGGGCTTGTCCAATGAGAGAGATGGAAATTTCCTAGCGGGAGGTGGCAATTGCTGGAGGGTTTACGACCCTTTGTTCTCGAAGCATGGTAATTTGCAAATGGACTTAAATCGAAATTATTAACGATTCTCAGGGCCCTAATATATATTGCCTATGTACCACCATATAATATACACGCTTGTTTCGATCATAAGAAGGCAAATTCATAGATACTAAACAAGGTAAGATTACATATAGTGAAAAGGGAGGATCAGGAATGGGTCCCCTCACAAGCATACTAAAATAGTCTAAGAATATCAAAGACAAAATACACAATGACAATAATATACTCAATGGCCTGAAGAAATATGTGTGTTCATTCAAATAACGGTTTTTCTATGAATTAACTAGAACACAGTCATTTCTACTCTGCTTTTCCTTGGGACAAGAGTGGGCTATCCTTCTCACATTCCTGGGGGGGTCATAAAACCAGTGATATCATGATTAGTTGTCATGGTGACCAGAGCGCCTGGTGTTCAGCAGACATCCTGGCATCCAGTTAATTGAGTGAGGGGACTGTGACGATTTGTTAACCTAATGAATAATTGATTTGTTAAATCAAATAAAAATTAGTGTGTCAGATTGGTCGAGACGCTACACACTATAAAAAGCATATTCCACTGTCAACCTCTTTTTAACAAAACATTTTGTCAATAAAATAGGATCAGTACATTCACTTCCTTCGACTTTGTTTTTTCTAGTACACCATATTGCCAACTTCACCATTCCATAAAGAAACTTAAGAATGATTAATTTTTCCTTATTTTCCACTGAATATATTGGGCCATAAATTAACAATGGAAAACTAAACAAACCCATTAATTTCAGACTCCAATCTTTCACCAACCGCATCAAATATTTTAAACAATGACACTCCATAAAAGCATGAATCACAGTTTCAGATATATTGCAAAATGGACATCCCTCCCCAACTAATGGATTCAGTTGTGCAATGTGTCTGTTTGTGGCTAAAACCCCATATACAATTTCCACTTAAGATCTCCCACTCTCTTCTCAGTAGGTTTTTTGTACAGGGACCACCAGCTACCTTTCGGGGAAGAGCCTGAACCTAACAACAAAGTCCATTTGCTCTCTGTTAAATCTTTAAGACTTGATAATTCAGACTTTTAACACATGCTATATATACAGACTTTTTTGATAAATTATTGAAAATTCCCATTTCTGGAGTATTCAAAGATAACAATTTTGCATGTCCTTCTTCTTTTTCATCAGCAAAAGAAAATCCAGACAATTTTTTTTGACTCTGTGTTATTTTCTGTACATTACTCCTCAAGACAAATCTTGACTAATTATTGATTGAATAAGGGAGTGCAGTTTCTAGATCCTCAAGCACTTGCTTGGCAAAACGCACAGATCTGAAGCCCACTTTTTGGGGGTAAGATTTTCAGCTTCAATCCATCCATCTCCTTTTCTTAAACCTCAAAATGTAGATATTCCAGCAGAAATCAAACTTGATCTTATGGTCTCAGAGTTCATTATCTCAACAGGAAAAAGCAGGTTAAAAAAGAGAGGTTCATTTAACAGCCACAGGTCTGGTTTTGACCAATCTCTTGAAACATAGAACAATTTCCATAGGTCCAAAATATTGCAATAAAAAGGGTTAAGACCACATAGAGAAGTTCCCTCCAGGGACATAATGAATAACTGTCTGTCTCGTCCCATTCGTCCAGCCTTGAGTAAAAGAGCACATGTTAGTTCCATCCATCCATGATGTTGATGATATAAAAGGCGCTGAACAGCCTGCATTCGAAACGTTGCCACTCCAGCCCGAATATCTATCAGTCCTTGTCCACCTTCTTGAACTGGAAGATAGAGAGCAGCAGCTCTCAGCCAATGCTGACCAGACCAAAAAATGTCCACAAGTAGCCTTTGAATTTCCTGGATTAACAACATTGGTGGATCCACAACCATCAATTTATGCCATAGCATTGATGCAATAAGATTACTGGCAATCAGTACTCTCCCCCTATATGATAGCTGGGGTAGCAACCATTTCCAACTAGACAACCTAGGACAGACCTTCTCCAACAAACCCTCCCAATTTTTCTTTTTATATTAATCTTGAGCTAAATACACTCCTGAATATTATTAGGAAGTTTAGGCAAACTACTATCTTTTGGCGCTTTTCCACTGCATGGTTCGGCACGGTACGGCTCGGTACAGTTAACTTTTTGGTTGTTTTCCTCTGGGTACAGTACCTGGTACCTGGTACTTTTTTAGTACCACCTCGGTTGGGGTTCCAAGTGAACCGTACCTTTACCAAAATGTGACGTGTAAATTCTGCTGATCACGGATTGGCCGGAGAGAATCGTCAATACCTGAACTTGTGACACAAACACAAAATAACCTCTAGATTTAAATCAGCAAAGCCAACGAATGATCGAATGCAACTGTTTTGAACGAGCGCACCTTTTTTTAACAACCAAAAAGTTTTGTTGTCTGTTGTGGAAGAACAGACGTTCCTCTCGTTGATAGCAGAGGAGCGGATCCAGCGAGAGCATGATGGGGCGACGCGGAATGAAAACATTTTTTTTAGGAGTCGTGATAGTAGAGGCGGCGCAACTATAACGACATGTGAATAATCCCGCCCACTCTAAAGCGGTACTGAACTGCAGTGGAAATGCAAACCGTGCCGAG
>NW_015505199.1:2843248-2881370 GCF_001515645.1 Sinocyclocheilus grahami | reverse complement strand
ATATATATATATATATATATATATATATCGAAGTGGTGATGGGCCGCCTGGACCAAAAAATGCCAGGGCCGATTTTTTTGTCCCAGTCCAGCCCTGCTGCCCACACAGAAATAAGCAGTTTACTTCATGTAACGATGATGCCTGGGGAAAAAAATGAAGCCCATTGGTACTTACAGATGGAAATGTGGTTGGAGGAGAGAGGCAATTTCACAGGAAGGTAATTTTATCCTGGCTCACACTTCAGCCGTACACATCAGAGCCACAATCAGCGATCTTTCATGCTATTGTTAGAGCACTGAGTGAAAAGTTACACAAAGGTTACTCCATCAACCATTACAGCCCGGCAAGAAAATTAAGCACACCATGAGAGAATCTGAAAGAGAGCTACTGATTATAATAATCATTATGAAAATGATGAATGATAGAATGATGACAGGCTTTAATTCTAGCTTCATTCGTATATTCCGTAAAGGCTTTATAAGATCAGATTATTTTTAAAGATGCAAGCTCTTTGCCCTGTGCAGTTTGCACAAATCCCACAATGCATTTTCAGCCGTTTTAATAGCTTCCTTTTAATATAATTTTAATGGACAATTTCAATAGTGAAGGTGTATCAATAAATTTGCCCAGTCTTTAAACGACCAGCTTTTTAGTTGCTATTTAAATTAGACTTCCCAGAAATCATTGCATTAGCACTACCCAGAAGTAGTCCATTTATTTATTAGTTTTTTATAGTGACATTTTAACTTACTCCGTAAACTTGCGGCAGACTTCTGCTAACTCTCTACATTTTGTGACTGAATGACTTACTGAAGTTTTAATTTGGATAGACGGCAACAATCCCCCAGGTCACACTTCCACAACAGCCCTGGAAGATATGAAATCTAACAGACCCTCTAACAATGATTCTCAAGTACTTGAATGATAAAAGTGAATCTTAGTCCAACTCTCTCCCACTCATTTATCCATACTTACCTGAAGAGACACCCAAAAGAGTTTACCCAACGATGAAAGTGCAGTCATCATATAATCATCCTTAAGTTATCACAAACATATAATGACTTTATTCTTCTGCGGTACACAAATAAACACAAAGATATTTTGAAAATTCTTTGTTCACACAATGAAAATTAATGGGCTCTAATGTTGTTCTAAACACTGACTTTAACTGTATGAACAAATAATTTTTTTTATAACACTCTTTCCAAATAATTTAACTTATTGAAATGCACTACTCAAAACTTCAAAACTTTTGGATTAGTAAAAAAAAAATTGTTTTTTTTCAGTGGCATTTTAAAACGTTGATGATAACAATAAATGTTTCTTGAGCACCAAATAAGCATATTAGAATGATTTCTGAAGGATCATGTGACACTGAAGACTGAAGTAAAGGCAGCAGAAAAAAAGGGGGGAAAAAACTTAATCCTTGCAATTTTGAGTTTGTATTGTAATAATATTTCTCAGCAATACTATTTTTAAACAAATAAATGCAGCCTCGGTGAGCATATTAAAACAAATCTTATCAAACAAACTTTTGACCCATAGTGTATTTTGCACCGTGTCAGTCTAATAAGTCAAATTAATTTCCTCAAAGTCACTTGCCTTATGAGTTACTTCCAATAAATGTCACATGCAAACAATTTCATTTATTTTATGTTTTCAATCAGAGATGGGCATTGCGCTGGCAGCAGGGCTGTGCTCAAATAAAGATTTATTTGAAAAAAAGTCCTGCACACAGCTCAAAGGCAATCTTGAGCATCCTTGTTGGACCTTGAAGACGTGAAAATGGAACATGAGCTCACAAAAATTGTGACTAGTTTCTCATGTTTGTGGACAGCCCAGTCATAAGCACGTAGACCCATTCAGCCATAAAGCAGGTCACACAACAAACCTGAGTAACATGTCTCCACATCTGTGCCCCTTTATCACTGCCTTGACATATTTTTTCCTTTCCTTTGCACCCTTTCTGTTGTAACTTTGCATTAATAATGCAAACCACATTTATCACCATGAGCCCATGAGACAGTAGTCTTTCCTGGATATAGAAGCAGTACTTAACAGAGGTGTCACCTGGGAAATAAGAGAGCATTTCCAAGGGCTTACTAGATCAAAGGGAATGCAAAAGTGGTAACGGAGTTTTAAACTCTGCCCCTAACTTACGTGAATTATGTATGCTTTGTATATATGTTTATATATGTATGAATGTTTATGTGCATGTCGGTACTACATATGTGAGTGTATTTTGAGTCCAAAGAGTGAATATGAACTGAAACATGAACTTAATATACTACCGCATTATGATTAATATACTACTCTCTTGCGCATCTACTTTCTGGAGGCCAGCTAAGAACCCTGATGTACGGTATAATCCGCAGCAGGATTTGATTAAAATCTAAAATATCACGTCACTAGCCTTCAGACTCACTCAGGTGGATGTAAGGGCATTTGAAACAGGCAAACAGCTGGGCACACAGGCGCTTGCTCCAGGGGGGTTCTTCATGGTTGGAAGGAGGGAAATTCGAAGCTACTAACACCACAAAACACCTCTGACTGTGTTGCCGCGCAGTAAGTAAGCTAAGTGGAACAGCACATGGAACTGAAAGTCCTGGGTCTTGTAGCGGATTAGCTCATGGGGAAATATGAATAATTAACCATAACTAGTTATAATTAATTATTCATATTTTAGATCCACTGTAGATATTTAGCTGACCACTCAGGGTCAACTGTCTTGTCAATTCTAAGAACGTTAATTTCCTGGTTAAGGGAAATAACTTTCTTACTGTACAATTCTATAAGTTTGTAACGTAAATCTGCATGATTATTGACTCCGGTTATGAGTAAACACTGAACACGTCAAGTGTGATACAAGTAAGGTTTTATTAACTACATAAACACTTAAACTAGTCTAACATATTACATAAACACATTAAGCCGGTCTAACATACACATACACACACACACACACACATACAGTTGGTATAGGAAAGGGTTAAAGTTTAACTCAGCATAGAAAGAGGCATAAAGAATGAATTTTATGAAACACTTTGCATATTCAACAGATCTAAAACCTGAGGGAAAACGTCAGATTCTTAGTTCAAACAAACCTTGTAAAAAGGTGTAACTGATACTTAATGCATCAATTAAATCGACTAAGTTTGATACTTGCGTATGTCTGAAAAAGATTCCTGATGCAATCTTAAGGTCCAAGATCTTGCTGAAATTAGTTGATGAAAAGAACCAGTTTGAGTCAGTGTCACTTGATGAATGGAAAGGACTAGGCCGAAGAAAGGCCTGGCACAAGCTTTGGTATCCTGCAGCGTTTTTCTCACATCTTCTTAGCTTATGACCGAACCACCGACAGGGCGGGTCACATGGGGTGTGGCCTTTTAAAGCCTGCAGAGATTCACGCCTCTCAAGATGGGTTTGTCCAATGAGGAAGGCTGAAATCCCAAGCGGGAGGTTGGAAATACTGGGGAGTTTTATGACTCTTTGTCTGTAAGCATGGTATTTTGCATATGTAATTCGCTTGGGTGTGAATGCACAAATTAGTAAAGATTCTTAGAACATCAATATGTTGCATAGGTATCAGCATGTAATATACACGCTTGTTTCGATCATACGAAGGCAAATTCATAGATACTAAACAAGGTAAGATTACATATAGTGAAAAGGGATGATCAGGAATGGGTCCCCTCACAAGCATACTAAAATAGTCTAAGAATATCAAAGACAAAATACACAATGACAATAATATACTCAATGGCCTGAAGAAATATGTGTGTTCATTCAAATAACGGTTTTTCTATGAATTAACTAGAACACAGTCCATTTCTACTCTGCTTTTCCTTGGGACAAGCAGGGATTTTCCCTGCTTTACATACTTTTGGCCAATAAACCCAGTGATATCAGCGTTGGTTGCCATGCAACAAAGAGGCCTGTTCGACTTCCTGGGGTGTTACGCATTCCGGGGGGAAGGGTCCATGGGTCCTCATATGGCTTGTTAACTGAGGTTACAGAGTATTTGTCATATAAAAAGAGAATATATAGTGTGTTGGATTGGTCCAGACGCTACACAGGGATTTACTGTAATTACACCCAATATGAAAATGTTTAGACTTCACATACAGCTAAATCTTATCTTTGTATAGCTTCTCTGATCCTTTTAAGAATCCATTTTTAATTGTATCATTGAACATGAATAAAAATGAAAAAAATTATAAAATATTATGTTTTTAATATAATATAATATTGTATAGTAAATGTAGTCTTTAAATGTAATATTTTTTTGCTATATTCTCTTCATCATATGGTTTCTATCTTATGGTTATAGCCAGTATGAAAATGTTTAGCCTTTGCAGAGAGCCAAATATCATCTGTTTATAGTCTCTTCATTTCTGAATGATTGAGATGTTTTGGCTTTGCTTACGTTTTCCCATACTAATGGTGGTGATGCATAGTGAAGCTCTTGCAACAGCTCTTGAAGGTTGAATAAAACATGAGAAATACTCATTCATCTGAAATACTTCCTTCAATAAGGGATGCCATGAATACATTGTGTTGCTTATTGCTACTGTCCCATGACTGTGAAGTTGGAATGCCCCCATGTCAGAAGTCATAATGGGTCTTTAACTCTTCATTTTCATTTCTAATACGCAATGTGACCTTATATCTCACAATTGCAACTTTATATCTCTCAGAATGTGACTTTATAACACAAGTGCAACTTTAAATCTCACAATGAAACTTTTATGCTTTACTTTTTAAGCTTTATGTAACAATAACCTGTTTTAATTATTATGCAGGTGAAAACAGGGTTCCATAATAAGGTCGTATGAGTCTGGAACAACATGAGTAAATGACGTCAGAAGTTTCATTCGTCTACTTCTCACACTGATGGTGTCTCACTGAAGATTTCTAAACGTATGTACAAATGCACACACATATAAGAGCAGCACTGTTTGGAACCATCACACTCCCTGCTTCAGCTCCATGATCCCTGCACTTCAGTAATGAAGGTATGACTTCACAATGAGCTTATACATCAGCAGAACAGAGGAGCATGTGAACCGTGCATTAGCCTCTGCTTGTCTGCCATCTGAGTTCCTCTGCTTTGTCTGTCCATTATTGTCCTTTATTCTCTTTGAGGGGCATGGCAGGAGATCACAGAATTCTGGGACAGCAGCGGTGAGCAACATTGTCATCTCACAAAAGATGAACTTTATTTATCTCCCTCATCTAATTATCATCTTGCTCTGTTTCACAGTGTGTGTACTGAGAGTCGGGTCCAAAACAGAGCTTGAGTAGCAAGCCATCTGTTATAGATTTTTAGAGGGTTTTTTCCCTCCATTGCATAGCTTTTTTATGGATTTGCCATGAGTAATCTACATATTCACATGATTTCTGCCTTTTCTTAGCCTTTTTCTTAGGTTTTTTTAGACCCTGGGGCCAGATTCACAAAACATTCTTAAGAATAATTCTTAAGAATTCTTCTTTGCTCTCTTTCTAAAATTCTTCTTCTATTTTCTTCGTATGTTCAAACTTAAGAAAAACAAGTTAAGAATATTTTGTATTCCCAATGATACACATATCATACTTAAGATTTAAAATTCTTGAAAAGAATCTTAAAAATCATTGTTAATAATGCCTTAAAGTTAGGATAACCTACAACTTGTCTTAAATCCCCAAACGTAAGATGTTATATGAATTTATTGGGTTATTTCAAATTATTATATTACAATATACAGTGCTTACACAATGCTTAAGAATTATAACACATATTACTACTTCTAGGGATGTGAACAAGTTTTATGATGTGACACCAATGATCAATGATTGGTCATGATTATGTGTGATGCACATACAACCTTTTTGCTGAATTCGAAATTCAGTAGCCTCAACTCCTTGTAGCCTCCAACTTGTTTTTTAACTTCAGCCCATAATTATGACAATCTTTGGCAGCATTCAGCTCATATGAGAGCACCCATACACAGGAAGCGTTCACTATAGATGGAGCACACAAAAAAGCCTACAAATGAATGAAACAGATCTCTCCATTTTGAAACAGGCTCTTGAAAAGTAATTATTCAAAATATATGGCACATTTAAAACGCAATGCAGCGGGATGAATACCCGTCAATGGTCGTGACAAAAATAGTATGCGTGCTTATAATGATTATTACGATAATCTGCAGGCAGAGCAAAAAGACAGCATCTGAAGTGTTTTTCATTGAGTTGATCAGTGAGAGTTCAGCAAGAACTGCTATTAATTCAATCAGTTAACACCAAAGACTGTAATTTTCTTCTTAATAAAAAAAGAGCATATTTAAGAACTTAAGAGATTGTCAAGAATTGCCTTTAGGTACATTCTTACAAACAACTTAGAATTTATCTTAAGAAATTTCTTGACTTCAGGAAGATTTTTGTGAACCTGGCAACTGGATTTAGAGAAACATCGTGTAATATACATATGTGAATGAATATTACTCTTTGTTTAGCCAGTGGGTAGTAGGAGAATTAAACGGCCATTCAGAGAAGCACCTGATGTACATGAATGCATTGATAGCAATACTATTGGACTCTTCTTTTGATTCTTTAGAAGAATGAATAGACATAAGCTCCTGAGAAATTTTCTCGGCAGGCTTTTCAAAAGGCAGAAGAATCACAACACAACTCAGTTCAGTAAGCATGAGGAAAAAACACTGATGCAAAAGTGATATCCGCCAAAAAGGAAATTAATTTCAAAAGTACTTGAAATTTCATGAAATGTAAGTGCCTGGTTAAACTAGATTGCAGGTAGTTGGTGAATAAGGGGCCGTTCAAACAATGTTTTTTGGGGTTTTTTTGCATTACATTGTGCTAGTTTTCGATCATTTTTCTATCTAAACGTGTTAGACATATGTGTTTGACTGTTGCGGTCAGTTGATATTTCGCAGCATTCTAAGTTAAAAAGAACTTCAGCTTTAAAAAAAAAAAAAAAAAAAATCTCAGCTTGTTGTTTCTTTATCATTTGTCGCATATGTGTTTGACTGTTGCGGTCAGTTGATATTTCGCAGCATTCTAAGTTAAAAAGAACTTCAGCTTTTAAAAAAAAAAAAAAAAAAGATCTCTAGATTTTCTATTACCTTGTCTTGCCTCTCACATTTTAAATGCAAAAATGCATTCTGCGCTGAAAATAATAATCATAATATTAAGAAAAAGAAGAAGAAGAAAAGGTAGAAGAAGAAAAGTTTGCAATTAAACAAAGGATTATTGGAGTAGATTTTACAAGAAAACTGTTCTACTAAAAAAATAGTTTAATTCAAAGTGTAACTTGCAGGTTCTTATTTTTGAGTGAAAATTGTTTCTACACCTTTTTTTCTCTCAGTGTGTGTGAATGAACCCTAAGACAAGTTTTTGCCATGAAATAGCTCTGTACTTTTAATATTAACATATGTACCCACCCTCATTTCATTACAAACCTGTATGACATTCGTTCTTCTATGAACCATAAAAGAAGATATTTTGAGAATCACTGCTTTGGGGACCATAAAAAAAAGTAAATGAAAACCTGTCAAACCTGAAAAACTGTTTAGAATCAAAACTAGAATTATAATCATTACAGAATGCACTTTATTCACAAACATTATGCCAGCCAAATATTAAAGTCACTAAAAATGTTTGTGTACATTTTAGCACTTAAAACACATGCATTTTTGGGGCATCAGGTGCTAACTCAAACGTTTGCAAATTAATGGTGCTGTCAGTGGCCAGAGTTCATTGTTGGTGAATTCCCTAACAGTCCTTAATTGGCGTAGGCCTACCTAAATGGAAGTATTAAGAGTTAAGGTCATGTAGAAACCATGTAGAAGCTTCTGAGCCAACATTCCAGCTTCCCAATTACATAGAGCAGAAACACTCCAGTAATTACTCCACTTGAGTGCTAACCGTCCCAGAAACACAGTTCTCCCGCCCCTCGGCACTGCTCAGTAAATACATGAAAGGATTTATGAGAGGATGGTGCGACTTCATCCTTTCCTGCTGATGAAAACTTGAATTGCCAGCTCTAGGGTGGGAGGCAGCCACACTTTTCTATGGCGGACAGCCGCTGTTGACTAACAAATCCAATTTCCACGGGAACATGATGCCAAGTGGAGCCCCGTGGGACACCGGTCACTGCGGACAACAACCTCCCTCTACCCCTCTTCTCCATCTCTGGCAAGCTCATCCGCCCGCATGAACAATTAGGCCCTGATTCCTTCCTTATTAATCACAGTGCCCAGACAAAGCACACGGTGCGATCATAATTAAAATCTATTTGGGAGCATATGTGACTGAGTCCCAGAAGACACCCGGGTGGCAAGAGGAAAAAATTTAACAAAACAAAAAACCAATAACAGCAACAACGTCAAACGTGAAAACTCTTGCCACGTTTATGCATCAAGGTCATTCCGGATGACAAAAAGAAATTGTGGAGAGTGTCATCATATGCGTATGAGAGAGAAAGAGAGCGAGAGAGACGAGCATGTGAGTGGAATTTTCTTTAGGGGATAGAGATAAATTAAATGCTTATTTGCTTTCTTGTCTGCATTTATTTACCTGGAATGAGTCCAAAAAAAGAGCAAAATGAATCCAAACAACCCAAACAGAATGAATAACATCAGTGATATCTTATTAGAACTTTGGCGCCGCTTCCAAGAATATTCCAAGGGTATTAACAGAAAAGCTTGTTATGCTCCAATTTTACAAAGCACTAAGGCTAGTGAGGAGATTACTCTGACGAATCGGGTCTGTTGATTTAGCCTGATTTCAAAACAGGGTCATGGGAGATCGTCTCTGATGAGCCGCCTTCATCCACCCTCACACAAGCAGCAAAGGTCTCCTCCAACAGATTGAGATCAAATCAAGGGTCTGTTCGCAACTGCCCTGAAAACATAAATCCAAAATTAAAGTGACTGCCAAAGTTGCCGAGAAGATTAGGATGTTCATTTTTGATCGCTTGCATTTACAATATTGTGTGTGCATGGCTTGCAGTGTTATCTGAAGAGTTATTGTGTGTGTGTGTGTGTGTGTGTGTGTGTGTGTGTGTGGTAGTCTGTTGCTGTATTTCTTCATCTGATAGCAAGTGATAATCCCTTGTATCTTAGGGCTTCATCTTAGTACGGGAGGGGTTTGAAACAAAACAACAGAAAAAGACAAGAAATCAGATAAACCTCTTAACAAGATTTGAATATGCAATTACTGTTCGGGCTTATGATGACTGAAATAGATAGTGTAAGATGTCATGATGGTGTTCTGCTGCTTCAGGAACAAAGACGAGCCAAACAAATTTTACTTTAGATTTGAAAACATATTATTACCCTATGAACTTAAAGGGATAGTTCCCCCAAAAATGACAATTCTGTCATCATTTATTCACCCGCAGGTTGTTCAAACCCACGTTTTTTCTTTCATGGAATACAAAAGGAGACATTTTGAAGATAGTTTTCCATGCAATTACAATAAACAAAGGAAGCAAAACTCCATAAATATGTGATTAAAATTGTGACTATTGTGCTACAGTTCAAGTCTTGTGAGAAATAGACTGGAAATTAAGATCCAGTTTAAGATTATTAAAATCCACTTTCCTTGGCATGTTAACAAAAGAATGAATCGTTGTGAATAAATCATTATTTTAAGTTGGATCTTTTTAATGAATCGACTGATTCACAAAACCAGCCTGAATTATTTGTTCACAAATCAGACTGATCCAGTTGTCACGTTAAATTCACTGATTCTATCTGGGCACAGCGGTTAACAGCCGAAGCTGAAAATTATCATAAGCTTTACAAAGATATTTCGGTCTGTTTCTCACACAAAGCTAATGAAGTCATGCAGACTATTTTTACATATATTTTTATGGCACTTTTTTAAACTTAAAAGCCTTAGTCCCTATTCTTTGTAACTGCACAGATAATAAAAACCAGCAGAGTCTTCAGATTTCCTTTGATTTTCCACCAAAGAAAGAAAGTCATACGGGTTTGGAATGACACAAGGGAGAGTAAATGACCAATCTTTCATTTTTGGGTGAACTAATCCCTTAAATGCTCTCACTGTGGCTCAATTCCAAGAAAGGATTTAAGAGTATTGTACTATGAAACCAGCAGCAGGTAAACATGAAATGTCTCATGTCTCAAAGGTGCCAGTTCTCCTTCCTGGGTTTAATTTTTGGATTAATTACAACTGTGTTTCTTAATAACATAATTACCATCCCAGTCTTTGGTCAAAACAACTAAAAAAGATTTCAAGATTATCAGCGTGATAATACAGCAAACTAAAACACCAGGCTAAACAATAAACCAACACTAAGAACAGGACTTAATTACTTATGAGTCATTGTACTTGTTAATAATGAATGAAAGGATGTCTGGGAGAGTCTGGTGAACATGGACTGACTTGTAAACACATTATTACTCAAAGCTGCCAGCGCTGGACCAGTGTTTTCACCCATCATCTACCAGAGGAGTTGAGCAGCACAGTACATTAGCCAGGAGCCAACTAGCAAGTCTGTTACAGCAGGTGCATCAAAGATGCAAGCAAGTATTGATCTGTCCATGTGGTGAACACACTAACCATTCTAACTATCTGAATAGTGACAGATGTGCCCAGGTCCACACTGAATCTGCCCACAAAACCCTGCAGAACTGGAGCACCTGTCATTCACAAAGTTCTTCACTATATGTGCAAATGACTCTTCAAAATCACCTCATACAAGTTAAAGCCAGCCATTAAAAGAAAGCTGCTCTTAGTCAAGTCATGGCTTGCATCACTGAAGTACATTTACCATTAAAAGGTTTATAATAGACTAGGTCCATGTTAGCCAAGATTGCTCAAGCATTGTGCCAGTTTCCACTGACAAACTTCAGACTATCGTTGACTATCTCAGATGCCAAATAAAGCAGCATTTTCAAAGATCTTTCAAATTTTGTGTAATTGCAAAAATAACACATTTTGTCAAAGAAGAAACTTTGCCGAGATTGTCTCGGGACTGGGGTACGTTTAAATTTTCTGTCTGTCATAGCATCTTATGCATGGCAATAAGTCTGAGTACTCCACTGACCAAAACACATTTTGTGGTACTTCACCTGACCTGCAAAATACAGCACAAACTTTTAATGAAAACTACATTTACTGAAATAAAAATAAACAGAACTAAATTAAAATACATTTTATGACTCCAAAAATTTTTTTTTTAAATGACAACCAATAAGTTTCAGTTGAAGTTTTGGATGCCTTTAAACCTGAAATTTTTAAAACCAACTTTCATTAAACATGAAAATACCATACGTGTTTTTAAAACTAGACTATGCTTGCTGAGAAATTTAACAGCATTAGACACCTTTAAATAATACCAGTAGCACATTAACTTTGTCAGCCCTAAAACACTATACCTAAATAAATTGTATAAAACAAGGGAAAACTGATTAAAACTAAATTAAATTTAAAATACAAAATGACAAAATAAAAATAAAATAACAACAAATGCTGGGCTGCAAGTGAATGTGCCAATCCTGTGCTCTTAATAAAATAAGAAAGTCTGTTCGGTTATTCTGTAAAATGTGATTGGTATTCTTGTTAAAACACAAGCCCAAAACAGGGGTGCCCTAACTCGGTCCTGGAGGGCCGATGCCCTGCAGAGTCTAGCTCCAACTTGCCTCAACACACCTGCCAGGAAGTTTCTAGTATGCCTAGAAAGAGCTTGATTAGCTGGTTCAGGTGTGTCTAATTGGGGTTGGAGCTAAACTCTGCAGGACACCGGCCCTCCAGGACTGAGTTTGGGCACCCCTGCCTTAGACTAATGATCTGTCCTGTGACAGACAGGTTTGGCTCAGTCATACTCGCATTCAGAGAGGGAAAACTGATATCAAATCAATCAAAATTCAATCTGAACTTTTTCCCACTTTCAGTGTTTTGATTCTGGCCAGCAATTGAAATCTTTGTTGTGCTAAGTACCACAATATAACATTAGCACTGTCAGCTAAATATCATACAGAAAGTGCCAGTCCACACAGAACAAAAATTGGCAATCACTAGGCTCTATCTCTACAACTTGGGCTTTATCTCATGTATTTCTCTTTCTTTCTCTCTCTCACTCACTCTCTGTCTTTTCTCTTGCTCTCAAAAGTCTGTAACTGTGCTGTTTGTACTTGTTCAGCAGTTTAAAGAAGGGTCTCCTCAGGAGAGATGCTCTTGTTCGAAATAGCTCTTCTCTCAAACAGCAACATTGTCAGTTAATGTGGGCTTGATGTGACAGGGGCGTCATGGGAGAATGTTGACAGCGTCTCACTTCCTGCTTTCTTTCTTTTTTTCTTCTTGCTCACATAGAACAGACTTCCATTAAATTGTTCGCTCTGTGGCACATTAAAGCTCCTCTTAAAAACTTAATTTTTTCTTTAAACAAGCAGTTTCATCGCAAGGGCACCATAACAAATTGACGTACCGTAAATGGACCACCACCTCTGTTGTTAGTGGAAAGGTCTTTTTCAAAGCAATAGCAACATCTTCAGAGATCCTAATGAAAGGCAAAGAACTAGAGAACGAGGAAAACAGGAATATTTCAGGTTTCAGGATATCAAACTATACATACAATTCACTGCAGTTTCCAGTTAAGATTACCACTAGTGGCAGCAAAACACTTTTTATTATTTATTTTATTTCTACGCCTTCACTTTGATTCCTTTTCACACAAATTATGACACATTTTATTTCACTTTTGCATTTGTTAACATCAATTAGGTTTAGGGTAGGGTTTAATGTAGGGGGAACATTATTTTCATGAGGCCTTGAAATTATTTTGAACTCTATAAAGCATTATCCTATTAATGTCACTCACTGGACATTTTATTTTCAAACTGCCGCAATATGTAGAATAACCAACGTACGAAAACATACCCAGATTGACATTCATCTGTTTCGGATAAAACTGAACTTGTATTTAGTGCCAACACTGGACATTTCACTTTGAAAGTGCGCAAAATGCTCAAGAAGCAACGCAACTGTCACAACCATAAGGGCTTTGTAATAGAAACTTGCACAACGAACATGACTGAACAAGGACAGACTTTAATAGTAAACTCAGAAATACCAACAATACCTTGAACGTGTAAATGTAACATGAGGAGTCAAAGGAGACCAACACCATGGTGGAGTTGATGGTGGGAGGAACCAGGGTGAAGCTTTGGCTAAAGGGCTGGGTGGAACCCGGAAGCCGATCAACGGAGGCGAAACCAGGGTGAGTGAAGGAATCAGTGGAGCAGAGTGGCCGACGGACCAAGGCGACATCGAAGACCTGGAAGCCCAAGGTGGAGCTACTTGCTTGGATGACCAAGGCAGAGACGGGGATTCGGCTGACCTGGGCAACGATGGAGTGAGAGAAGATGACGGAGAAACCAGAGGAAGGGAGGAGCCGAAGGGGTGGAGGGTCGAGGCGCAGCCAGAGACCGGGAAGTCCGTGACGGAGACTGAATGATGACCAACCAAGGTTGATCTGGAGGGGCAAGGAAGCCATGGTGGCCAGATGGGCCATGGTGGAGAGGAGGGAACGCAGAACTGAAGGGCTGACAGGCCGAGGTGGAGACATGGGTCTGGAGGCCCGAGGAGCAGCTGGGGACTCAGCTTCATACCGAGCTGGTGGAGACGAAGCACGAACTAGCTGACGAACCACACAAAGCTAATGGCGGGGGCAGAGCCGAGGAGCTAGACGACACCAGTTGTACTAAAAGATCCAGGGGACTGGCTGTAACCAGTATGGGAAATGGGACCAGGGAGTCAGGTAGGAACATAGGCATCTAAATATCCAGATGGGATCTGCGAAGGCGGCGATGAGTCAGGGGAGGGTTTTTTGGGTGGGAATAGGGTCCGTGGTCCACAGATCAATCAGGTCCAATTCCACTCCTGGCTCTGAGGTTGACTGATCAGCATGCTTAGTCTCTGGGGCTTTGATGGTATCTGGCTCTGGTTCCAGGGCGAGCTTAGTGGCTGCCTCGGGCTCGCGGGCTGTAAGGGTGAGACCACCTTCCAGGAGCATCCAGCCCAAATATCCCAACAACCTTCAGTTCTTGGGGAGGAAGAGGAGATGCAAAGCAGGTGAGTCCATGTTTTCTCCTTTTTACTCGTTTTGATGCTCGGTTCATCTGTCACATCCGTAAGGGATTTGTAGAAGTAACTCGCACGACGAACATGACTGAACAGGGACAGACTTTAATGGCAAACTCAGAAATACCAACAATACCATAAACGTGTAAACGTAACGTGAACCGACAACAGAATGAACATAACAGGAAATATTCAAACACAGAGTAAATGAGGAACTAAACCATGAACACCTAAACGTAATGAGTACAAATGTGTTACCATAAGAACAAACAAGAAATAATACAGACATGACAGAAGCTGAACAAAATTGAACATAACCGTGACAGTAATATAATTTTGCAATGTCACCTCAGGCACGTTTTTCCAATAAGCCTAGGTTGCCACTGTAAGCACCCCTTTTTATAATGACCGATTTTGTCACCACCACTGCATGCTCACAACGCGGTTGTATGTAATACAGATTAAGCGCTAAAAATAACTAAATAGTTACAGTTAGTGCATCATCTAATTAATATTCATGAGCCACAAAATGTATGTTTGCAAATCTCCCAACTCCTCCTGAACCACTTTTTAAAACAGTGACACCCAAGCAGGCCGTATCTGCATTTCTATCCTATTCACAAACACATGTATTATGTTTTAATTGCTATACACACATCTGATTATTTATAAATCACAGAGATAAGCGCAACTGTTTTTTTTTAACTACATTGTTGTATAACAACTGCTACTATTTTTATAGGATATAGAAACAGTTGTTTCCTTGAATTTATTCATTTGGAAAATTAGCAATTATAGCAACAGTGCCCAGGACAACCCCTCATGATTGCAGTGAAACAAATACAACATTTACCCAATCTGCATGCAGTGCTTATATAATAAACACCCTCAAATCGCTGCACATCAAGTCTACAACAATTATCCTCATTCTACGTCCAGAAATCAATGTCTCTGTTTTTTATCAACCTGCAATTATTTCACAAAGAGAATGAGTTTACAGTTTTAAGAGTTTACTCTTATCCGGAGTATCACGGAGAGCTCTGGTACACACACAGGTGTGTGTATTTGTGAACGGAGCAGCAGCTAAGTCATGCAGGCTTGTTCAAACTAATTAAAATGTGCCTCATTGATTACGCTGAGCCGGAGTGCTGTCACAGGTAAAGCCCTCACTTGCTGCAGTGTGAGAGTTGTGTGTGTGTTTCACAGATATGATCACATCATAACGAGATGAAAACTGATTTATTAGCTCCCATGTGCCATTGACGGGACAGCACAAACACATGAACATCTGATCAGTCGTTATCAACCATAAGGTTTTGCTTTAACTTTCTGTATGTTTCCAGCTGACCTCAGAGAGTAACATTTGACCTTTTTTACTATCTTATTGAGATTACAATATAGACACACTCAGGAGAAGATGGCAGGAAAATTGGATGAAGAAACGCTAAGAGGCTCAAATTCACGGAACAAAAATCTTGAGAGTGAGGTCCTTTTTTGCCATACTAGAAACTGAGAAAATGTTTTTGGCATAAAATTCTCTTGCCTTCCACGAAACTCTGTTTTCTCTATTTAAGTGCCGGTCCTTAATATATGTTGCAAATTACGCAAGTTGCATAAGGCCCCCGTACCACCAGGGGGCCCCCTTGCTGTCAAGTATGATTTAATGACTAGGGCTGTGTGATTAATAGAATGGCTTCCGACGATTATGCACACAACATGTTGCATTCCATTCCTTTCATTTAAAGCAGTGCGCCGTCACCCTTCCTACATAACATCCAAATCAGTCAAATCACGTAACGTGACTGCTGAACGTGCTTGATACTAAATGAGAGTTAAAAGCATATTGAGCTGTGAAAGAGATGCTGTCCGGACGTGTATCTGTATATTGGTGCATTCAGCCTTAAAGTAATGGCAGCATAATAAACCTGCTGCTGTCTAAGATATTTAATGTTAATCAAACAACAAAAGAAAATGAGAGAATCATCCACTGCTCTTCACTGAATAACTTTAGTAACTTTAATCCGAACAAGTGTATATTTAATTCAAATTCAGTGCAGTGTTTTATTTTTGCATTTGATTATTATTTAATTCAATTTCTGTTTAGTAGTTTTCTTCAATCGATTGAAGATTTAAATAAAACACTTGAAAACAGCGGAAAGTATCCAGAATATCAGAGAATGAAGGCTGGCAAAGGGACTGATGGGTTGTTCAGACAGTGCCTGGCTCCCGCGGAGCATCTGACAGGTGTGTAAATCACTCTGTTGAATGGATCAGCCTGACAAATACAAGGCCTTCTGACATACTTCTCAATCACAGACAGGTACCTGCACAGAACGCATGCCATGCCAGTGCCAGTGCAATACATTCAGATTTAGCACTCAGCCATGCCTGTAGCACACATGAACACACACAAACTCCATGCAAAATCTGAAGCAAAGTGTGTAAATACTGTATACTGTGTGACAAAACTGATCCACATATATACAACAGTGCCACTCCAGTGAGACAGGGAGAATGGTTAATGTTCGCAAAATGTTTAGCACACATGCTGCACACCTACTGCTACAGTGTTCATGTTGGAGATAGGTTTAAATCTGTGGGTTTAATTCTATTCAGGTTTGGTAACCAGAAGATAATCACTCTTGGGCAATTGTGTTAAACAGATTACTGTAAAAAGCATTCTAAATTACTAATAATACTACATTGGATTAAACTCGGAACGCCTGAATTTCCAACTTTCATCCAGTGGATCAGTGGGATCTCAAACTTCCAAATTGAAAATCCAGATCCAGTATGAAGTTAATAATAGACATTCATTTTAAGCAAATGAAACAAATTAATGTTATTACATCACATGTTGCTAAAACCTGTTTAACAAACATTAACAATGTAAATGATTGTTTATATTGGTATTCATACACCTAGCATTATTTAGCACTGTTTATCCTCTGCAATTGGCTGCAGTTAGCTAGTTAGACCCAGCGAACAAAAATATGTTCTAAGAACATTTTGCTAACATTCCGATTAAATGTTATTTCTGAATTTTCTCTGAATGTTCAAAACATCCAGTTTTAAAAACATTCCAGTTATGTGTACGTTAAGGGAACAGTTCATCATTTTAGATTTAGATTAGCGTCCAACTAAAATGTTTCAGAAAAAAAAAATGTTTAGTGCTGTTTCAGAAAACAAAGAGTGCTAATGTTTTGAGAACATTATTAAAAGACCAGATAAAAGAACCTCGCTGGGGACTTCTTTGTTGTCAACTGAACACTTGCAAAGCTAATGCTAGCCTTAATATTTAGTTATAAATAATCTTTTGAGTGAAATGCAGGTTTACCTATTTGCTAAGACACAAAACCAATGTCTCTTTCTTTTCATTAGTTTTACAGCAATCTGCCTTTAAACCTAATCAGCTTTCTTTGCACATCAAGAGGAAGAATTTCGATGTTGGCTGAAGCTGGCAGAAACACCTCTCACCTCCACAAGTGCCTAGCATAATAAATTGGAGAGAAATAAAGATCAATACCTTGTTGTGATTCTGAGCGGTTCTCTGGGCCCAGCAGCATTCAATGAATTCAGAGGAGTGGTCTTGGTTTACTACAGACTACTTCCTCTCTCTGCTCACACCTGGCCATTTTTGCTCCTACAACATTCTAGAAAAATCCTTGTCGGAGATATCCGAGGGGCTCGAGTCTCCACTGGTGGCACCTGGAAAAAACCATTCCATCAGCAGAAGGAGGCCAAAGCATAGTTCAGCTAACCCAGCCAGACCTCTCTCCCATTGGTCATGTCCCCTCTGGCTGCACTTTCTACTGTTTAGAGCTCTGGGATCTGACAACACAACTCTGCCAAAGTCCATTACGTTTACTTGACCAGTTTTGTTAGAAGAGCAAGTGAGAAAGTGTGTGAGATAGAGAGCCAGGAAAAGACAGAGTGACTTGAAATGAAGTACTAGCTGAAAGAAAAGGAGAAGATTGATGTTTGTATTCATGTCTTTTCACCTTGCAACCCCAGCTGGTTGTGTTTTACTGTTGGTCAGATAGAGACATTTAGCACTGCAACTAACTGTGGGAAAAAACAGTTGAATCCAATTGGACATCAGAAGTATATTTACAAGCACATAATAATCAAGCTATTGCAAGCTTTTGTGTAGTCAAATTATGCATTTTTATACAAAATACAATGCATAATTGAAAAACTGAATTAAAGGAACAGTTCACCCAAAAATTTAAATTGGATGAAAATTTACTCACCCTCAAGCCATCCAGGATCTAGATGAGTTTGTTTTTTCATCGATACAGATTTGGATAAATTTAGCATTACATCACTTGCTCACCAATAGTTCCTCTGCAGTGAATGGGTGCCGTCAGACTGAGAGTCCAAACAGCTGATAAAAACATCACAATAATCCACAAGATATCCACACGACTCCGATCTATTAATGAACATCTTATGAAGTGAAAAGCTGCATGTTTATATTAAACAAATCCACCATTTTTCATTTCAACCCATTGCTTCCGGCTAACATACAAGCCTGTTATACATAATACATTAACAAATAAAATTAAAGCCAATAACAAATTAAACTCTTGCTTTAATCTGAAAGTTGCTTTAACTTTTGAAAGTTAATGTAAATTCATAAGGTTTTTTTTATTAGATAAAATTGTTTTTAGAATGGCTTACAGTTCTTGAGTTCGTAACCAATCCTAATCACTGACAATTCTGTAATGTGCATGAGCCATTTAAATTAGTCTTTATGCAACTAGTCAACGTAAGTCAAACTAATGACAATAAGCATTAAGCATCCTAATGAGCACTCAAAAAAAAAAAAAAAAACACTTTACAAAGCATAAAAGCACTGCAATTATTTTGGATTTGCTATATTTAGCATACTTGCTTGCAATGTAGACAGCGTCATCCACAATATACACCACAAGACAGCAATGCAACATAACTAGAATGCTCACATTACATCATTATAGCCCTATTTTTTATAGAAAAGGCCCTTTAAGGCATATTTTCCTGATGAAATTCAAATCCACAATGAGCAATTAACATAGGGAAGTGCTTGTATGGAGGAAAAACAATATCCAATATCATCTGTCAGCTGATCCATGCCTCTTCCCATGGGACAGTGTGAGATGGTGTGTGGACACACTGGGCCAGAAAGTACCAAGGTGACCCATCAGAACTCATACAACAGAAGTCTCTAAACAGAGTCTGAATTAACCTGGGGTCCGAGAGCTCCAGAGGCTTCTGGAATACCTGCACATCTTTCACTCTGTCCTTGGCAACATGGTTTGTCTCAAATGGTATTTTATGGAACATATGCATGTATATGACCTGACGCGGGTGAGCACTGAATGTTTATGCAGGTTATAGAGAGTACTGAGGATTCTGGTTCTGGAACAAAATTATGTTAATATCCTTGTTCCAAAATTCAAGGAAAGTTAAAGTCCCTGGATTAATAAGCAACAATAAAATCAGATGGAAATTATAAGATTGTTGGGTAACAATTTACAATAGGTTTAATTGATTACAGTAAAGCATTAGATATCACTGACTAACAATAAACAACACTTTTGTCATTAATCAAAACTAGGTTAATATTAATCAAAAAATATAAAAAATTCAATTTACTTGATTTTAAAAAGTACTTTTTATTTATGTCTCAACTGCATGTATATTTTATTGGGTTCAACCCACTTAAATGTGTCAAATGAACGTTTATCTAATCATTTTTTGTTATATGATTATATGTTATTTTGATATTATATGATCGTTATTATAAGTGAGTTTTGCTGTGCAGTGGATTTCTAGTTCTCATGATACTTTGCATGGGACTGGATCAGGAGAGTAAATGTTAAACTGAAGTGTTGTTTATTTATTATTACTATTGTTGTTTTTGTTATTGTTATTATTATTATTGCTGTTGTTGTTGTTGTTGTGTTATTATCATTATATGATTAATGTGTTTAATCATGAGTTATGTAGTGTTTAATATTAAATTAACATTAATCAAAATTAATACATTTGTTAAGTCTTGTTTGTTGTTTGTTCATCATATATGTACTGTAAAATATTAAAGTATTAAAATCTGATTGGTGGATAGTTATTTTGTTCCACTTTGTTGATCCAGGAACACGGCCCACTTGGCAAAATCATAGTCGTCTTGTGAGCTTTTTTCAAATTGCACACATACTGTACATCAATACTAATAAGAGGCTCAGAGAAGCATCTAAAGACTGTTGTATCCTTAAAAAATTAATTAATAAATAAAAAACTGGAATGATTCCAATAGCTACTGGCCTCTCAAGCGCTGTTATACACAACAGCCATCCAATCAAGTTAAAATAGGGAAACATGCCAGAAACGGTGAATCGGGTTAATAGAGAACATTTCAGGAGATGTGAAAGTGTTTGTGTATCAGTGAATCCGGATAGAGTACCATTCCACAAACACCACTGTGACTGATCCAAATAAATAATGACACACCTTCTTTCTTTCACACGTTCTTCGCGGGACAGATGCTTGGTTAAGCGCGCCTTCATCCGATCTATCACCTAATCCACAGCAGATTTGTCTGCAATCGAAAGAAGGGGGAGAAGAAAAGAAAACAATTTGTGTGTGTTTCCCCCAAACGACACAAACTGGTTTTCTATTTCATCAGTTTGATTGTTATCACATTACAGAAAAAGCTCCCTGGTCCCTCAAAGGGAAAACTGCAGGACAAAAATGGAGGAAGTTGACATGTTATATAGTATTGTTCCAGGACAAAGCAATGCTCTTCTTTGCTTTTTATCTACACTGTCAGCCGTATTGCTCACCAAGCCATGTCAAACATATGGAATGAACAACATATTGTGGTCTCAGTAATATCTCCTAACGCATACTGCTTTCAGGATCTGCATGGGTGAATTATTGACTTGACATCAGAAAAAACAATATCAGTATACATGCTATTCACAGTCATTTTTCACTTTCTGTGCTGCATCACAGCTGTTTTTTTATTTCAAACCAATGGTTTGAACAAACTGCAATGATTTCAGATAATACGTTAAAACAGGAACATAACTCATATCCCAAGTATTATCTGTCTGTTAAAATATTAAGCATTTTTAATGGACTCTATGTCAGCACAGCAAGAGCATGTCTTTTCATTCAGGGTCTACTTTTACATACAAAAGCAACTGTTCGCTGTGAATCATTCATACTTCCCATGAGAGCCGGAGTGGAGTCTAATACACAAGCATCTATGAGCAGAACATGAGCACTTATCATTAATGGGACCATGAAACTGTGTATTTGGACCCTGTAGATTTGCCTACATCATTTTATATTGCGACCCAAATTAAGATCTAATGTCAGTTTGAAGGAGTGCTTAGTAGCCTTTTGTTCTTTATTATGTTCGTTTTTACAGCACAGGCTAGCTACTTCCCCTCATGATGCTCTTCTATAATTCAAAGGTACAATCTCTGTAAGAATAGATGAATATCAGCCTAACGTAATTTATTAATATTATACAGAGCACTGCTAAAGTCCCTGCTAGGGACAGACCTGACAGGCAGCCATTAATCGCGTCTCGAGTCATCAAGTTGCTCCGAGCCACAGATTAGCATACATGCTAACGTGGGCCAAGAAGGCTTTAATTAGTAAAACAAAGAAATTAATTAGTATGTTTTGGGTGAAAGTCCCCCACGGAAAGTGGATAGAGGAGAAGGGCTGTGCGGACAAGCACACACACATATCTTTCCAGAGTGCTTTTGGACTCCACGGGTGTGCAGAGATGCCTGTCTGGAAGATGTCCGAGGGTCCAGTCAAAATCCCCGCCCTCGTCATTATCACCAAGATGGAACACACCTGCACCTGTCGGCTCAGCGGGGGCTGACACATCCGACAACCCCCCAAAGCCCTCGGAGAGCCAGTCACAGGTAGCATCATGTTGCACAGCGGCGAGGTGGTGCAACTAAGCTGTCAAAGCCACGTGGAGTCTATCTGCAGGACACTTCCTGTTCGGAGTGTGAGTAAAGTGAGATCCTGGAACTCCTTGCAAATTAATCTTGCACTATGGCATCTCACGAAGCCGCATGGACTCTCACTCTGGATCAATTGCCTGAAACAAAGGCTCTTAACGAGAGAAAGAGAGAGAGAGAGGGTTAGCGCTAGCCTAATTCAGGAGTAAAAAGTAAGGACTGTTGGATAATTAAGCTGTCTTCAGATTCCTGAATCGCTGTTACTTCATTAGTGTCTTGTCAATGGATTCATCTCATTAGTCAAATGACGGGGGATTTAATAAAGCTGGTTTGCTGGAACAGGAAAGGTGTTCATTTTTACAAATTTTTTTGTCTTCAGGTGAAAATGTCCTTCAAATGTAGTCAATATTTTATGTCATGTCATAATTGAGCCTGAATAATTTGACATATAATTTTAGTCAACAAAAACATTTTAGCGACAAAAATTATGAAAATGTACAAACCAAACATTCTGAAACATGTATGAACTGGTATCAAACATACAACATGTGAAAACTGACATCGTCATTAAAAATCTGAGCTTATGAAATGATGACGTATCTCGAGAATAATGAAATTAGCTGCATTTTGTTTCTCACAATTTGAATATAGTGTGCAAGTCAAACGGACAAAGGTTTTTCATACCAAAATATGATGATTTCCTTTCCTAAAACATAAAGGCAGCTATGCATGTATATTAGATGTATTTGTATTGTGAGAATGGTAATCATGATATTATTGACAAAAGATTGCTCACAAAAATAAGTGTCTAGCCAGGAGCGATTCTAGGATTTTCATTTTAGGGGGGCTCAGCCCCCAATAAGGGTATACTATACTGTGTGTGTGTGTGTGTGTGTGTGTGTGTATATATATATATATATATATATACAGTATATATGTATATATATATATATATATATATATATATAATAAAAAAAAATTACTAATAGGAGTGCTATACTAAACGTATATACCAAAAAGTGCTGTATTCCACTGTATTGCATAGATAGGTACATATAACTGAATAAGCCAAATACAAATCTTCAAGATCTCTCACACACACACACACACCTGTTTACTGTAAACACACAAAATTTTACTGTTTGCATTTCTAGTACAACCCTCTTTCCTTAGCTCAATCATTTCCTTATGCAAACCTCTTTGCCACATGCACTGGAATATGTATTACATTGAAAGTTACATTTTCAAATGAAAATGGCAACATGATTGTTTCATAAGTTATGCGTTCATATGTGCTTCATTTTCACTGTAAAGTTTTCGCTGTGTTTACCCCTCATCACACCACAGCTGAGCTATAGCCCCCCTAAAAATGGCCTAGCGATGCCATGTGTCTAGCTTTTATTTGTCATTGTACTAAAGTCAAAATAAATAGAAATATTATCTGGAAGATATTTATGTACTAAGTTGTTGTTCTTTCACACAATTTTTGAATATAAGATGTTTTCAATATTTTAATTTCAATATAAGAATAGTTCCAATGTAATTTCTTTAAATTAGTAAATAAATTAAACAATTAATAATAAATACAATTAAAATTAATAAATAATAAAATACATAATTTTTTTGTCTGTCAGATTTTCTACTGGCCCCTAGTGTTTTATAATACTTTGCTTTTATATCCTTTTTGAATCTTGAAATGTTCTGTCCCCATTGTAAATGCATAGAAAAGAGTTACCAGCACTGTATTGAAAGCATCTCCTGAACATCTTGAGTTCTACAGCAGAAAGAAAGTCAAACCGGATTGAAACAACTTAGGGTGAATAAATGATGACAACATGAACTCTCTCTTTAAGAAAGTGGGGGCTAATAGGTGAAATGAGAAGCAGTGTCATGGGTATTCCAAAGCATGATAAATCCACTTGGTGTTGGCAGTCCACGGGGAGCTTTAATAATTGATGGAAATGGTACAAATTTACACACTTAGTACAGCCAGGCCTGTACTAGCCTCATTTAATTGCCCTCCAGAATCCTAAATAACTCTACCTCGATCTCTGACAGTGCAGGGGGGTCTCCCATCAGCAGGAAGCTAAATGAACCCACCATGACTCTCCAGTTCAGCTGCACTCTGAATATTGCCTCTCCAACCTTCTAGATTCCACAAAGTTTTTTTGTTTTTTTTGCAAATGTCTGCATCTATAACAATAATTGTGTCTGTGCATTTGAAAAAGAGTCAGGTGGACAAGCTTTCTCAAGACCAAACTGAAAATTCCAGGAAGGATGTCACCCGTTTCCTGTTGCATTGTGGAAAACATGCATATTATCCCTCACTCCTGCCTAAACTCTCGGAGACATCTGCTGAGCATACTGAACCCTGACCCTGACTTCAAAAGCAGTTAGCCTCACTGCACTCCAGAGGTCAGAGGACAAACACAAGGGTGACAGCAATCTGAATGTGTTAAGGCTGGCACTGTACCAGTTGGCCACAGGGACGACAGTGCGCACATTGATCACTGCAGGCTCTGGTTCCGCCTGTACTTTTGTGCTAAACTCTCAGACTGCCTTTCACTTAAAAAAAAAATAAAAAATCCTCTTTTGGAGGAAAATGGCTTTGGTATTCATTGGCAAACAATTATAACCTTATCATGTACCTGTTGCTGAAGCAATTTCACACTTAATTTCTGTCAAGCTGTTAATTTCTCCTGAGCTGCTTTGTGCAATGTCTACTATAATCGTCTATTGTAAGGGAAAAAAAGAGTGATGCAAATTAAATTACATAAAGAGGTGTAGGGGATTTGACTGAAACCCTGCCACAACAGTATGTCAGTTTTCATAATCATGAAAGAGGAATTAAACCTACTTGAATGTATTTGGACTTGGAATATGTTTATTTTGCATATGAATTCAGCAATGGGCTTTTTGACCTGCATGTTTCAGTTTTTAGTTTTAAAATCAAGATCTTCTGATGAAACAACTTCTCTCTGGTGACAGATGCTGGACATTTAATCTGCCTAAACACCGCCCTTTCCTTACAATTGACTGCAAGCTCACAATTACTGAAAAAAAAAAACAGAACCAAGTCCTACATTTTTTTGTTCTTTTTCAAACATACCTCGCTCTGTTCTCAGAGAACCGGGGTTAAGCAAGTAACCTAACATTATCAATCATTAATTTCAATCAGATTTATGTAACAATATGGAAGAAAATAACTATTCCTACTTTCATTTCACAGCTACTGAGGTTAAGAGTACTAATGGAGCTTGACAGACACATAAAGAACAACAAATCAGAACATTACAGATCTCTCACTCACCAAAGCCACTTAGATCATGTAGGATATCAGACCGAATCAGACAATCTAAGATTTGGTCAAAACCGAGTTGAGGCACGAGGAGTCACAAAAATTCCACAGAGGCCCAAGACAACAGGATGTCATAAATCAGACCCTAGCCTCTGAACTTATGATATATGATAACAGATGAGATGGCCAATATCAGTTAAGAGTTTTCAAAACTACCATTCAAAAGTTTGGGTCGGTACAATTTTTTTATGTTTTTGAAAGAAGTCTTTTATGCTCACCAAGCCTGCATTAATTTGATTTTTTTTTTAAGTATAAAATTAAATGGATACAAATTTTAATTTCTTAAAAAATAAATAAATAATATCATACTCACCCCAACTTCTTAACATATGACCCAATGCATAGAGCTCAGAGAAATTTGGAAGATCCACCTGTTAAAGAAAAATGGGTTTACATTCCTCTACACAGCAACTATTGTCAAATTAACAACACATACAGAGTATCAGGGAGCTCAATATTCTTTTAGTACAGATGCAGCAGCTGCAAAGCTCCAGGAATCTAATTTGTATTTAATAAAAGCGAATCTGACACGGTAATGTATTACAGCTGTTGCAGATGCAGTTCAGAGAGAGAGAGAGACAGACAGCAAACCTCCTGATCATCAGCATCTCTGTCCAATCAGAGCAACTGGAACTCTAAAGTGGGCAGGACATTTGGGGAAAGAAAAATAAACTTTCAAAAGTTCGGGGTCTGAAGGGTTAAAACATCTAGAGGTTTTCACAGTCTGAAAAAAGAAATAAAATGCACATTTCAGTTCAAATGGTTGGCATTTATGCTACTTCATGTTGAGCAGGTGTAGTATATTAAAACTGTACCATGTAGTACATTAAAATTGAATAAGCACAAATATGCACACTGAAATAAACAGCCAGATAAACTTATACTCACTATAAGTCATGTTTGTCAAGTTATATATTGTATTGCATCTATGAAATAGAGATTTATTTGATTATACTTGCGAGTCCAAATATATTATGTTATGCATTATAGGACGGTATAAGAGAAGATAAATTTGCTTCACTTCCATCTGCTTGACACACACATGCCACCAGACAATTACAGGTTTCATTTCAGAGTAGAATATTCATGGGAGTTGATGTCAGCACATGTCCTTGGGCCAGACGTCTGTTCTTACTGTGGCCCAGACGGCCAGACATTCTTTCTGCTTGTGACAGTTTAATATAAGAGCAGTGTGCCCACGTCTACAGAACCAGCGCTAATATGACAGCTATACTAGCCACTTTCCGTTTTTCATAATCGCTACCTTACCCACGCACATACACACACACACACACATCCTCTGTAACTTCTATTTTCTAACACACACTCATGCATACACTGGCGGCCAAATTACACTACTTAGTTTTTGACCTCACCCAATCCAAATGAACCTCTCAGCACATCATTCTTTAATATTCAATATATATCCATATTTAGACATCGTAAAAATAGGCCAACATATTTGACAAGGTTGGGCAAATGTGCAATCAGTTTGAGACATAACTCACAATGACGCTAATGACATAAACTTAAGTTTTGATTATTTTGTACTATTTTAATTTTGCTAAAACAATGTGTGAGTCTTCAAATTGTCTATTTTATGATGAATTTCAAAGAACAGTTTAATTAATCATTTTGAAGCTATTTAATGTGGTGAGGGATCACTGTAAACTGTTACAGTTCAATTTACTGTAGTTATAGCACAAAATAAAGCCATATATATATATAAGATACAATAAAACCTACTGAAATGTATCACCTCTATATGTAATCAGCCAGTCAGTGTTTAAACTGCAAAAAGACGTCTAAAAATTTGCTAGATTGACATAATCTGACATTGCATTAACTTCAGTCATCCGTCATTCAATGTCCACAGGATGTAAGTAACTACAGCTAAAAAGGAGATAAAAACGGTACCCAAGACCTAAAAAAAAAACACATGTAAAACTATTTTCAATATATTCTAAATGCATAGAATTTTTACTTTATTGTTGATGCCAAAATTATTTAATGTGAGAAAATCTCATATTACTTACATTTTTTGTAATGGTGCTAGCTTGAGTAGTGTGGGTTTTATTTTACTATTTTTTTATTTGATTATTGTTTTTTAAGTTTATAATGTCCAAACTATCTGAAATATTTTTGGGATCTTTAGAGGTCATTTTCTCAAAACCAAGTTATGACAGTGGTTATTTAAATGATTATATCTCAACAATGGTTTGGAATAGATACACATTCATTATAGGCCTATCATTCAAAAGCAAAGATTTACCCTTTTCATTTTACACACACAACTCAAAATGATGGAGCGGGTCACATATTTATGCAGATTTGTCTGTTCTCAGAGCTTCATGACCTGAAGAGGTGGGTTAACGGGGGAACGGACCCAGTTTCAAGACAAACAGCAGATAACAAGTGACATTTATTCAGGATCAACATCGGAGAGTGAAGGTTATCAGCAGGGCTGGCAAGAGAGAGAGCATTTGATGCTTTTGCTGCTGTTGGTGAGGAATCTGCTTTGAATCTGAAAACTCCTGATAGCCATTTCAACACAACAGACAGATTCGTAACAGGAAAAGACGGCAGCCCTTTGTAGAGAAAGGTTCAGATCAATCGATTTCCAAGCTGTTGCAGATGAGGTCTGGAACAGAAATGGACGCCATTGATTTAGACTCACTGCTCTGACATTAAGAGGGAGTTGCGGTTTAAGTTGAATTATTTCAAGCGTAGTGAGGCATACACACACACTGAAATATAACATACGCTACCACACACTGCGCTGAATGGGGCAGTACTTATAGATTAGATTGTCAATAACATCCAAAAATAAATGTAATTATATATATGAGGCAGAATGCTTTATGGAAGGTTAAATGCCAGCACGGTATAGAGTGGGTACTTCTTGGCCGTGCCCATATACAGCTTTCAATCCTCAAAAGAACAATAAATCCTGGTCTGGGATCTGTTTTATTCTGCATACCAGGTCATCACCATTGATCGAGAAACTGTGAAGCTGATTCTATCAAATCAAAGCCTTTTTCTGAAAGCCAATGCACAGCTAGGTATGAAGTTTTTTTTTGTTTTTTTTTCAAAATAGTTTTTGAAATCTTCCATAGAGCAAATTAGGAAAATGAAGGCCGAATTTACAAAATAAAAATAAAAATTGTTAAAACCTGGAGTTTTTCCACTGGGCTCCAGGTGGTCTGTGGAAGAATTGAGCAGGGGGGGGGGGTGCGCGAGAGAGAGAGAGAGATCAAAATTCAAATATCAGTCAAGGTTAGCTACACATTTAAATAGTTTGGCTTCAAAATGTTTGAGCACAGTGAGTTCACATCCTTTTGCAAAGCATATGAACAGAGTTTTTCTTTCTAAGTAGCATATAGTGGCTCTTGGAAGTCTTCTGCTTCACATCAGTGAAACACAAAGCCAGTGTGAATTATTAACCGGTATCTGTGGTCCAGGCTGATTCTCTGCCATATCTCATGCTGTCTGCTGGTCCCTTTCTTTGTCTATCATTCTTTTCCTCTACCTTCCCTTACTTTCATATAAGTGACATCCTGTGCCACACATTCTACAAACCCAATTCCAAAAAAGTTGGGACACTGTACAAATTGTGAGTAAAAAAGGAATGGAATAATTTACAAATCTCATAAACTTATATTTTATTCACAATAGAATATAGATAAAATATCAAATGTTGAAAGTGAGACATTTTGAAATGGCATGCCAAATATTGGCTCATTTTGGATTTCATGAGAGCTACACATTCCAAAAAAGTTGGGACAGGTAGCAATAACAGGCCGGAAAAGTTAAATGTACATATAAGGAACAGCTGGAGGACCAATTTGCAACTTATTAGGTCAATTGGCAACATGGCTGGGTATAAAAAGAGCCTCTCAGAGTGTCCCAACTTTTGAGATGAGTTGATGCCATGACATTTAAAATCAACTTATTTTTCCCTTAAAATTATAAATTTTCTCAGTTTAAACATTTGATATGTCATCTATGTTGTATTCTGAATAAAATATTGAAATTTGAAACTTCCACATCATTGCATTCTGTTTTTATTCACAATTTGTACAGTGTCCCAACTTTTTTGGAATCGGGTTTGTACATTAATGTTATGCAAAAAGCTTTTAACAATCAGCTAAATCTGTGATTTGTGACAACCAGACACAGCTGAAGTGGCCGAGAAAAAAAACGGTGGAATTCTGTAGAATGGATTTAAATGGGTTAAATGGAGGCAAGAGTACTACATTCTTATTTTTAGTTAATCAAATTAGCTTAAATATTTAATAAACAAGCATGCAAGAGATTGGGAATTTGCAGAAATTTGGGAATCCTGCAGAATTTTCTGTGGAACATTGCATGCACAGATCCCGTGTGGGCCTGGTGATACCACATCATGACCGACATAAATTCATTATTTGATCTTCCGCAGAGGTACCTTAAATGATCCACATCTTGTACAGCTGAGATGTCTTGATGGCCAGCACTGTTCCACATTTTCTGACGATATACATTAATTAATCATTTACCTTTGATTTTGAACCATGGATGTGTCTCTTTTTCATTCCCCTTAAACTGCAAGATCAGCTTGACTGGTTTGGAGCAGCCTGGGTTTTCAGTTCTTTCCAGTTATGTCTTTGAAGACACATGCATTCATTAACAACAGCGGGAAAGGGCCACTTGTGTGGTCTACTTTTTGCTAGTTATCGAACAGAAATGTAAAAAAAAAAGCTATTCTGTACTTTAAATGTAAGACTGCATTACATTCTCACACTTTCTCTCTTTTTTGTCTCTCTCTTGCAAAAGAAAGCGACACAAAAAGATGGTGACAGGCACTTCCTCGTTCCCACAGCTCCCTGAGCTCTCGTTAAAATGGCCCTCTGCAAAGCCACCAGTGGAATTACAGCAGAACCGCACAGTTTCTGACATGGACCTTTTTCTGAGCATGGTCAAAAAATTAAGAGAAAGCAAAGGACTAGATAAATTAAATCATGGGTAAAAAAATAATAAGAAGTGAGAGAGGTAAAAGAACATAACAGACAAAAATATAACACAAAGAAGTGACAAAGACAGGAGGTGAGGAAAGGTTAAAGGACTAGTTTACTAAAAATAAATTACTTATTCATCCTTATATTATTTCAAACCTGTATGAACACAAAAAGAGACATTTAGCACAATATTCACACTGCTGTTTTATACAATGAAAATGAATGAGTTTAAGAATGTCTGACAATGTTCAAAAATGACAAAAAGCAACATAGAAATAGTCCATACTTGATTCTTGAACTATATTGCAAGTCTTCTAAATGTATACAAGACTAAAATTAAAGTTGTTCATTCACATATTCTGATATGGCACATCATGATGTGTTATGTCAGGTGTGACGACAATGCTAAACGTAATTGGTTCTCATGAGTCTTAGAACCAATCATGGCGTATCAAATTTGTACATATGAATAAGACATATATATACATATATGAATAAGACAGGAGCACTGTTAATTTAGTATTATTTATTGTATTTATTAATACTTTGAATTAACTTTCATTTTATAATTTCATTTTTGTTTATGTTTAAGTTAATCTAATATTTTATTTTTAATATTTTATATATGTTATACATTATTTTATATATAATATTTTTAATAGCTTTTATCCTGCTTAACATCTTTTTTACACTAGGAAATTTTAAAAAAAATCCCTTTAAAAGAGAGAAAGTGGAGATCATAGAAAAGCGGCAGACAGCAGCAAGGACACCAAAAACAGACGAGTAAAAGCAAGAGTGGAGGGGGGGAGATTTCATCACATAATAAGATCAAATTCATTAGACCTTTTATTTTATCTAGAAACGATTCTCAGAGAGCAGCTGGCAATTAACTCTTATTATACCCTATTAATTAAAAAGAGCTATCTTATAGGGACATCTCATTGCGTTTTTTCCGTAAACCTATTTGTAAGTCATGGTTCGTACAAACACAGAGATAAAGGACAAAAAGTGCATAACAAGAAAGGGGGGCACGTGTTAAAGTTTCCACAACTGTGCAAAGATTTATCAAAGCAACCCAAGTGTAGTTACACCCACTGCAATACTCGCATTAATTGATAACTTTTTTCTCTGAGTGATACATATCTTTTTTGAACTCAGATAACAGATGCTCAACAATTACGTATGCCTTTTTGTTTAAGCCTGGAATTTTATTAAATTTTCCTGAGAAATGTTTTTTTTTTATCTTGTCTTTCAGGTGTGCTGTGTGGGTTTGCCTTTCACACATGATTGATGGTTGAATTTAAACCGCTGATGCCCACCTGAGGACATCAGATCCTCTAATAATGTAATTCCCCTGAAGTGTAAAGCATCGCTATTCAGGCACATTGCAATTCCGGCACTGTCTGCTGATTCTCTGGGCAAGTCAGGCAAATATTAGTCTGTAATTACGTGCAAAAGACAATAAGCAACAGTGTTAGCATTGAAATTTAAACACACACACAAACACACATTAGTCTTTGTGTACCTTTCAACTTTGAAACTTTAAATTACACTAATAAGTACTAGGTTTGCAAAATTAGTGGCCACAGAAGCCATTACAGGAGGGATCAAATTAGATAAAACCCATCCTGCATTCAAAGTATTGTAGCATATGATGTCTATATGTTACACACTGCCTCATAACAGCAAGGCACACCGATGAGCAAAGTCTGCCTGCTAGCGTATTGTCATTCACTGTGAAAGCCTGTACAAAAACAGCAATCAAAAAAGTGTCAAGTTCAGCCAATGACAGTAAAGTGCATGTTATGCAAAATGCATGAATAATTGAAAGTTCTACGCATGAAAGCCCAAAACATCCATTCTTCTCTGAATGCTGAATGAAGTTATACATCAAAGGAGTGATATAAATCAGAAAATATCGACAGCAAACAAATAACAAAAAATTAAATTCACCTGGTGAAACAGAACTCTGCAGTAGTATTCAGACAACATAAGGTGTGGTGTAGTCTGTTTTTTAGTCGAGATGGAGTCTTTTACTGGATATATTTTGGGCCTGATCATTGACTATTGCTCATATTCAGAGCCAGGGCCAGGATGAAATATTTCAGAGAGAGTTCGCATTTGTCACTTAACCGTACTAAAATGTATTTCTGCTATTATTATTAAACAATAGTGGATGTATTCAGATATACACACAATATGTGAACACTGAATAAGCCAACAGAACACCAGTTTACATGCAGAGAAAAATTTGAGTAAAAATAAAAGAACATTTTTTTGCCTAAACTGTTTATGATCTTTCCCTGATGATCTTCCAATGGCTAGTTCATCAGGTTTGGCACAGCAACAAACAATTCCAAATGATGGGGATAATGGTGATAAAGCTGGTGTTACCTACACTCTTAAAAATAAAGGTGCTTCAAAAGGTTCTTCAAGCGATGCCATAGAAGAACCATTTTTGGTTCCACAAAGAACCATTCAGTCAAAGGTTCTTTAAAGTACCATCTCTTTCTTACCTTTTTATAATCTGAAGAACCTACTTTTGCCACAAAGAACCTTTTGTGAAACAGAAAGGTTCTTCAGATGTTAAAGGTTCTTTATGGAACCATTTAGACAAAAAGGTTCTTCTATGGCATCGTGAAGCACCTTTATTTTTAAGAGTGTAGTCATGGAATTTCAAGAATTCTGAAAACGTATTGTTTGTTTGCTTGCTCTTTAAATGTCGAATCTCTGATGTGTTGTTGTGGAACAATGTCAGTCTACTGGCTGGTACATTGAACTTCCATATTGGAGAAATCTGTATTGTAAATATGGATGCCCATTTCAACTTCATAGTAAAAATAAAATATAAAATAACACATTTGCTTGACTTTTTCATTCTATTACCACGTTAGTACACTCTAAATGCTGGTTAAAAACAACAATTTCTAGGTTATTTGTTAAGCCTAGTGCTGGTTAAATATTGGACAGAACACATGCTGGTTTTTTTACCCAGCTGGTTGGGTTAAATGTTTGACCCAACATGCTGAGTTGTTTTATTTAACTCACTATATTGCTAGCTTAAAATGTTCAGGAACTTGTTGAGGAATGTCAGCGGAGACCATGTCAACTAGATGAGCCCCAGAGACAGATCTTCTACAAAGACCTCATCAACTAGACGGCCATCGGGACAAGACCACGGGAACCAGAGAAGTCCTCTGCACAATCTGACCTGTGTTGTAGCCTGGAATTAACCACACCATGCTGATTTTGTACAGACACTATTGGAAGAGAGCTGAACTGGATGATGACATCACTGAATCATCAATGAACTGACCTTAACTGAAAATGAACTGTTTGTTATTGTCCTATTGCGTTATTGACAAAATGTTTTCCTGTTTGACACTGTAAAGCTGCTTTGACACAATTTGTATTGTATAAAGCACTATATAAATAAAGGTGACTTGACTTAAAAAGCTCGACAAAAGTCATTGTTAAATTGCACCAGCGCTGGAATCTATGCAGCATAATTGTATGCTGTTGATATTGTGTTTATCAAGCACAATGTATTGTTTGGAGATTATGGATGTGCAGTAACGACCATCTAATGGGATACAGTAAATAGTGTATAATTCATTACTGTAAAACTATACTGTCTCTGATCTCATTTGACAAATGTGTCTCACTGAAGTGTTCATCATGAAAAATTGTATGTATTTTCCTGTTCCATGATAACAATGTGGTTTCGTGAGGCATGCTGAATGAACAGCAGTATTGCAAACATCAGCAGGAGGAAGCCACATGTTTATAAATGCATGCTGTGATCTTTGCATGATGGGTATTCACGAATACACCGCTTGTCTCATCTCTCTCCATCTCACTGCAGTGCACTTTCAGAGAATTATAGTTCTACGAATCTTTCTCTCATGTTGCTCCTTTTATCTTCATATGTCCTACATACAGGGTCTGTTTGTTTTGATTTAATGATTTTTATGATGGATAGATAGAGCATATATGTCTTACTTCAGTTGTTGTGTTCAAACATCTGCTAAACATCCATAAAAAAGTAGTTGTATATACATTCTAAATCACAAACATAAATGTTTTCGTAACGTCTCCTGGAAATGTCTGAGAGATGTATTTTACTCTTAAAATACATCTTCCAGATGAAAACGGTTCAAAAAAAGAATAATTTGATTAAAGACAAAAAAAAATTATATATATATATTTGTATATAGACTGATCCAGCTTGATGAATGCTTCGATCGATTCAAACTAAACTGAACCACAATTCTGACCAGATGAAAAGAACCTATGCAAAATAGTCTTTTATTCCATAATTGGAAATCACTTGTTCTGCTGATTCTAAACATCCGAGAGACGAAGAAGATGAAAATGAAGAAGAAGAACAACAACAACAAAAAGAAGTAGTCAAAGTCGAAGAAGAAGAAGCCAAAGTTAAAGAAGGAGAAGCTGAAGTTGAAGTCAAATAAGAAGAAAAAGAATTTGAAGAATTCAAAGTCAAAGTCAAAGATGTTGAAAAAGAAGTCGAAGAAGTTAAGATACCAGCAATGTTGTTCACACAAGTTTTGTAATATTGTCAAGAAAGATGTAACATCTTCGAGTTTCACAAAACTACTTCTAGTAAAAAAGCTTCACTAACAAAATAAACCTACACAATTTAGCAAAAGCGACGCTATAGCAAATACCTTCACAACTTTTAGCAGTGATGCCAATAGCTTACAAAACAAGGAACATGCTTGAGTAAAATATGGTCAATTCTGATTTTATGCTCACTTTAACATCTGAATCTCAAACTTATTATTTTGCTCTCTCTCATGAATAAACTTTTTTTCTTCATCCAACATGCCCTCCTTTTCTCTTTTACACATATGCACCCCCATTTCCCCAACATCGCTTTTTTTACTTACACAATACATGTGTCTAATAATAGTGCAAATGTTGTACAGACCCATACGTAATAATGGCGTCAGAGAAAATGGTGTTTCAAGAGGAAAACACAGAGAGAAAAAGAACTGGAAGCATCAGCAATCACCGTGGTAACAGGTAACACAGGGCTCATTCCCTCTAACTCCATCCATCTTCAACAGGCACACACAGCCGGCTCATTCTCTGGCTGTGTATGTGTGTGAGCTCTCTAATGGTAATGGTGATGTGTGTGAGGGTGTGTATGATTCACACTCTCTCAGATGCTGTGGAGATTGGAGACCAGGCTCTCAGGAGCCACCAGATTGAAGCATCCACTACCACACAACACACATTTAAGCAGGATACACCATCCATTTCACACACACGGCATCACACTTCAAAGTTGCACAACAAGTAAACTGCACCCGGTTGTTGTATTTTGCTGCTTTTGTTGCTGTTGTTTTGTTTTTGAGAAAACAGTGGAGCATTGTCCTTGATGAAAGGATTGTTTGATGTATGTGAAGACCTAAAATATGGATCTCTGTAAGATCTAACTGTCAATTAATTATCCAGCTGATGTAGGGAATCATCTTGTGTCTCCAATTTGTGCCTAGACTTAAATGTTGTTGTTGTTTTTAGAACTGAAGATAGTCCAAGATGGATTGACAGTTTACTTTTAGTTTTTTCTTTGTGACTCATCGCACTACGAGAACTCTAACACGGACAGTTGTGTACTCGCCGTAACACAGATGAAGTGGTCCTTTTTGTTCAATTTTGCACTGACCCCCTCAACAGCCAAACGAGAAAAAGATTGAGTGAGCAGTGGGGGAAAAATGGCCGATAAGTGGCTGTGGGCTCCGGGGCGAGCAGAAGGGTGGCAGGCGTCTGACAAACAGAGCATTTATGAACCTCGGTGTCCTCGAGAGAGACCACCTGAACACAAAGTTATACAATGAAATGGTCAATGGCTCATTTAAGACCAGGGATTTCACAGAAGATAATGTTGTTTTTGTCCTTGTCGCCTCTGTTGTTCAGGTAAAGATCTGAGGCGACTCGCATCGACGGTGTAGGAAAAACCGAGGGTGTTCTTTTATCCTCAGTCCAATAGCTGGCCTGCGCAAGCACATGTATTCGATACATCTGACCATTACTGCTAAATGTAAAATATGACCTGAGCCTTGCCAATTCCTAGGCATTTTTAGGCCCATTTTCTGCCCGATGCACAGGCCAAGTCACACGTGTAAAAAGAGGCAGCACTCAGGACTGGATTTGGGAGTGTCATCGCACTACGAGAACTCTAACACGGACAGTTGTGTACTCGCCGTAACACAGATGAAGTGGTCCTTTTTGTTCAATTTTGCACTGACCCCCTCAACAGCCAAATGAGAAAAAGATTGAGTGAGCAGTGGGGGAAAAATGGCCGATAAGTGGCTGTGGGCTCCGGGGCGAGCAGAAGGGTGGCAGGCGTCTGACAAACAGAGCATTTATGAACCTCGGTGTCCTTGAGAGAGACCACCTGAACACAAAGTTATACAATGAAATGGTCAATGGCTCATTTAAGACCAGGGATTTCACAGAAGATAATGTTGTTTTTGTCCTTGTCGCCTCTGTTGTTCAGGTAAAGATCTGAGGCGACTCGCATCGACGGTGTAGGAAAAACCGAGGGTGTTCTTTTATCCTCAGTCCAATAGCTGGCCTGCGCAAGCACATGTATTCGATACATCTGACCATTACTGCTAAATGTAAAATGTTTTTGTAAAATAGCCTCGGCTAGGAGCCCTTTGAGAGCTGAAGAAAAAGCGGGTGAGGAACAACGTGCCGCTTCTCCGATTTTGCCATGACTCACTCTCTCAAAAGAACGGAGGAAATGTAATTGAGACTGTCAGATCACCAGTCCCTGAGAAATACGATTCAGAGAGAGAGAGTTACATTAAAGAGTTTTGTTTTTTCCCTCACTTTAACTTTTTGTTGCCCTTTGCCTTTTGATATACACACAGGAGAAAAGGGGCTGAGAAAAGGAGAGAAGAGAATAACAAAATACAAAGGAGCAAAGGAAGAGGAGAGGATAGAGATGGCGCCGGGAAAGATGAAAGCAGACGCAGTAATGCTGGAAATCGAATGTGAGAATGAAAGAGGCAGGAAAAACAGCAGATATTCTGATAGTGATTTTTTAATTAACACAACCTTGTTCACCCAAGAGACTGATTCAGTTCTGCTTTCTCCAGCCCCATATTCAAAACACAGCACACCTGCACAGCATGGGATGAGAAAGAGAAAGAGGAAGAGACTAAAACGACAAGAAGTGAGTGAAGAAGAGAGCAAAGAAAGAATGATGGAGCAGATATCAACTAAAAGAGAGGCAAGCACTCATACTCTTACTGCTGTTAAAGACTCTTTTGCCATAAAGGTTAACCACCACAGTTCCCATAAAAACTGCTTACTTATTTTATTTATTGGCGGCAAAAATGTATTTAATAATGTATTTAAATAAAATACATTTAAACAAATAGACGAATAAATAAAATGTATTTAAATAAATAACAAATGCATTTTTCATAAAATGAAGGCTAGTAAAACAAACACTACAATGATAAAAACAATTCTATTAAAATATAGATCTTTTCTGCATAACAGTTATGCATAAAATACACAATGCAATAATAAATAATAGACTGCATAAAATGGCATTTATCTTCTTTAAGCAAAATAGATTTTCTTATTAATTTTGTTTGATTTTGGGGTCAAATGTTTCGCGGGGGGGGGGGGGGGGGGGGGGG